>NC_054565.1:1212836-1236595 GCF_017654505.1 Polyodon spathula | reverse complement strand
AAAAGATCTGGTTCCAGCTGTTTTAAGACAACTTTTTGGAACAACTAAAAGTCTTGCATTTTCTGATCTCAAAGGATACAGAGTTAGTAGTTTTTGGAGATAGGATGGCACTTTCAGCAATTTAAAAATCAATTCGGTATCTCACTCGTAACCAATATAAGGACCTGAGTATTGGAGTAATGTGTTGAGACATGTGTATGAGAAAGCAGTCCGGCAGCTGCATTCTGAATAGGCTGAAACTTTCTAAGTTTGGTATTAAATTTCCTGGCATGGGATAGAAAAACGGTAGAAAGGGCTCCACTTTTTAAAAATAGCTATCAACAGCAGAACAGTATATAAGCACTCCTGAAAAAGCTAAAAGTATATAAAACAGATGTTACAGCCTTAGACTTGAAAAGTAAACAATGACATTTTTTCAAAGGTTTTATCAGCACTTAAGTATGTATTTGCCTTAATACCCTAGTGATAATCCTATAAGCCAGAGATACGCAAAAACGTATTATAATTTATGTAGAACAGACATATTTCAGCTGCAGTTTTTCATTATTATTTAACTTGGTACATGAACCTGGATTTAAGTTTAGTACCTTATTTGTAGCCTCATGGTAGACTTAGAAACAGGTTTTTTGTTTTAACTTCATAATAAAATATTTTTAAAGAGAAATTCAAGTTTACTCATCCCAGAATAGAATGTGTCAGCAGGAAAAAAAATGCGTGGGGTTGGGAATTCATAAAACACACATGGTTACATTTTGAACTCCAGCAAGATACCTTTTTGGCATTTAAAAAGTGTTTGCAATCACTATGAATGCAGTGCTCTATAATGTTTCATTTAAACATGCAATGCAAACTATTAAGCTGTTTTTTTTTTATATATTGCATATCATGTATTATGCATTTCTCTGTATTTAAAGTATTATGGATTTTCTTGTTGTTCCTGCATTTTGTAAAGTGCTTTGTGACGGTGGTCACTATGAAAGGCGCTGTATAAAATAAAGATTGATTGATTGATTGATTAAGCTTTTATAACCTGAGGTGAGGTAGTGGTATTGGTGGCCTCACGGTATGAGAATCCAAGCTAAGCCACTCTCTGTTAGTACTCTGGTGGAGGATTTTCTCAAAGTGACCACACCAAGAGGAGGTTGTGCACTTTGCGGGAAAGGAGTAAACATCGTATTTTCAGTGAAAAACTTACTTGAAGGTTGTTTTAAGTCACAGTTTTGGACGTGCTAGCAGTCCTTTCTTCTATATATCTATTCATCACCCAGCATTTACTACGTGGTACACATTTGAGATTATATTTTCTTCTCGGTGATGTATTTGAAGAGCACACTTAGATTTTATTCTGGCATTAATGTGAGACTGCTCTAAACACCACGACTTTGGAGTCATAAACCTATCATTAAACATCATTAAAATCGAACCATCTCTCAGTGCGGCCGCCAATCTCTTAAAACTGGTTCTTGAGCGTTTTACCCAGGAGACATTACAGTGACCCTAACTATGGTTGGCTTATAGACTGACAGAAATTATTACCTTAATAAAGTCTATTTTATAACATGTGCATGCATAAGCATCTTATATATCTTACACTGGAAGGTATGGCTGATTCTGTGTAAATGCTCCCTTGTGTGCTTCATTTGGCAGTCAGACACTTTGTGTGTGTCTCCTTTTGAAATGGATTAAAATGGATTTGCCCAGTAAGTAAATTGCAGATAATCTGAATTTACAAGCGACTTGAGCTTTTAAAACATCTGCCAAGGTGAGTTGATGCCGTGTCATGCTTGGTGGTTGAACAAGTCAGCTGCTCATCACCTATAAACATGTATTTGCAACTGATGTATTTAATCTTTAATTGCATGTCATAAACTGGATTACCATTTCCAAGGGTTGCACTTTCTATACCTTGGTTTGCACTCAAGCCAAGCTCCTGTGTTAAAATCTTAAACAAACATAGAGCTGTGGACTTTCTCTCTGCCTTTAAATACACAAATCCAGGCTCCTTCACCATTTATTTTAATTTATTTATGGCTTACTGTAATGCCTAAATACATATGGGTCATGTCAATCCATTGGGGAGGAGAAAGGGGGCACAGTGTTTGGTAGAACATCTCTCCGTATGTCTGGGAAAACTCCAAATGCTTTTATTGAAAGAATGCTTTCAATGCTGGCTTTCAACTCAGGGATGCTGCTAATGAAAACCAGGAAGATTCCTTGGAAGATGCAATATTTCCAACAATTGAAAAGACTGCTCAGTCTAAAGGCATACTATTATATCATCATGTAATTGAAAATGTATGTGGGCTTGTATATAGCAGCATGATCTCAGAAACAATATAAATTTGTAGTAAATTCAATGACAAGCATTTTGACAGAAAGGATTTCTTAATGTCTTCAGTGGTTCACATACTTGCATCGCCAAGGGATAAAGTGTGAAGGGTCTCTAAATGGTTCCATTAAGAGGCATGTGTGCCTGCTGACTTCGCATTTATCAAACAGTAACATCCCATAATACTGACATCAGCATGTAATTGCCTCCACGCCTCAGAGCTCACTCTTTATTTGAATGGTAAGACGTTCGTCTTTGCAATGTATAGTTTGTGGGTCGCTTCCAGCACTTGCTAGTCCATTCAATTCAGTGGGCTGAGATGCCAATTCATTACAGCGTGAATGCCCCTAGTTGCAGCAGGTCGCATAGGTGAGGTAGTAATGTTAATCAAGCAGGTTATAAAATCAGTCCATGGTAAAACACCAGCAGGGTTGAAAGAGAATTAAAGATCAGAAGTATTAAGATCTGCCACTGTTTAGTGTGTTGAAATAGACCCCATGATTGTTGATACTGCTAGATTGCCCCCCAGAACTTTGCTTCTAAAGTTGGTTAATGCAAAATGTTAATGGAGCATTTGAAGGACCTTTTGAAAACCATTAACGTAACATATTCCTAGTACCACCAGCTGCGTACGCTGGCCTTATACAATGTGTTTAGAATTCCCCCACCCCCCCACCCCCCCACAAAAATATAAATAAAAGCAAGAAAAAAATGTTTTAAGAATCAGAACTGACCTGTAACATTCTTTTCCTAATTACAATCAGCCCACTTCTGAACGATTGTGGTTACTGAAAAAAAAAAAAAAAAAAAAAAAAAAAAAAAAAAAACATTTGATGTTGTTGTACAGATGCTAGCAGTTAAAGTAAGTTTCTGACATTATGTTAATAAATCAAACATGTTTTGTTACCCAGGATTCATTTTTAAAACATAACCATGTATTATTATGCTGAATAATATTCAGAGAGAGAGAGAGAGAGAGAGAGAGAGAGAGAGAGAGAGAGAGAGAGAGAGAGAGAGAGAGAGAGAGAGAGAGAGAGAGACAGAGAGACAGAGAAATCTCTTTGCAGGTGGTTTTTACATACAACTCCTTTGATGTCTGAACAGTAAATGCATCTTCAGTTTCACTGCCTATTTATGACCTGGTATATCAGACATACTGTCATACCTTAATTTATTGGTTTTAAATTATTGAAATCTGATCTGCTTAATACACAGTTACGCATAGGAAATTCTTACCTGCCACATAAGCACAGCTGTTTTTTAACCAAATAAGGAAACCCTAGCTATTCTAAATAATGACAAAACATATAAAACCATTAAAGATATTAGTGTTTCTATTTATTTCATATGCTTCTCATTAAAAAAACAAAAACAAAAAACAAATAAAACAAATACAGATTTTGAAAATTTCCAGAAGAATGTGAACTCAGCAGCATGACACAGGGTTCTTGGAGGGGTAGGGTTAAATTTACTGGGTTCGTAGGGTTATCTGTCTGAAACATTGCTAAGCTCCATATTATGAAGTGATAGAAATACTCATAATGATGATTCCCAACTAGATTTAACGGTACAACACTAACACGATATTAAAAACGATAACCCAAATTCCACAAAGGATTCCAATGGAGCAGCTGTTCTCGATTATTTAAAATATATATATTTTTTAGAAAGTAATTTAAAAAATAGTGCGCTTTTCAGATATTCCTCTTGCGAATTCATATGAATATGTGACCACAGTATCGACAAAAGTTATGTGGTCATAGAGGAAGAAATGCTGAACTCTGGTAAACAAATCAAGTGTTCAAACACCAACATGAAATAAGATTTGCACTCCAGTGTCAGGTTTTCTATTTTGAATGAAAATACAGATGTGGCAGGATGAAAATAAAGGCCTGTTAGAGATCTGGGCAACAGCAGTCCATCTTTAGACTTGCTAGACAAAGCAGATTTTCAAGAAAAAGTTATGGTCTGTCAGGTCTATTTTGTCATAGAAAAACATTTAGGGAAAACAAACGTTTCTCGTATTGATAATTTGATTTTCTTTGCGTGTGTTTGTGGCTCAAAATATAATTTAAAATGTCATTTAAAATTATATTTTTTTCCCCCCATAACTGACTAACAGCTACCATTGGTCTTTAGGTGGAGTCTTAATACCTGTTGCAGAGGAAGTGAATCTATAGTGTTGTGACAAATAGAAGATGTAAGAAAATTGTAATGCAAGAATTTTACCTTAAAACTAGCTACCATAAAATAACAAAACAAACTGCATCGTCTGTGTGTCAGCCTCTGATTTCCCTGCGCTCTGTTCACTGGGGGGATCCTGTGACTTCTGTTCTCTATTATGTTACTGCTTTACTTGAGGGATTCTCTTATTTTGGATGCAAAGTCGTAGTTTGTGGGTAGAGCCTGGTTCAGCTTCTGAACTCCCGTTCTTCTGAAATCTGTCGCCTCCCCCAGGGTTAATCCTTGCCTATAGTCTTCATCAGCTGTGAATTTCATCAGCATGTATAGTCATGCTGCGGGAAAATTATTACTTTTTGTTCGTTGTATGGTACATTGTGAACCCATTATTCTGCCTACATTGCCAGTAAAAGACTGGATTAAACTCCTGGGGTGGATTATCACAATAAAGGTTTATTAATTTCAACCTCTAAAGAACAGTATGGTTCTTTCCCAAGAGCTGCAGCTGGTTATTTGTCTTCAGCGAACTCATTAACAGTGACTGATGTCCAACTATGTGGGTAAAAGGCAGGAATTCAGCTATGATGTTCGGATTATATATTGGAAAAGTACATAAAAAAGAATAAGCATTTATACCAAGGCTGTCTCCAAATATTGGAATTACCTTATAAGCACCTTGCTCTAAGCACCACCAAGTTAGGGCACTCATTTAGAAGTCTTGCTGTGTTCTTATTGAATTTGTAAGTGTTTGTCTCTGTCTAGATACATTTTTGTTATATTTGTAGGATCATTCCTATTCTTCTTTTATTATCATTCAGAGACTTGCAGCATCAAACTAAGCCAGGATTTTAATTGTTTTAGATTGTGTCTCTTGCATTCCTGTGTATAGATTTCTATCCATATGAACAAGGTCTGCTGTTTACCAATCTTACCCCATGGTTATAGTTTGCATTTGCCACAATCGTTTCCTATGCTTTACTACATCATGACGTTTATATAAACAGGCATCATTTTGATAAGTTATGAGCTTAATAAAGTGTATTTGTTTTACCCTGTCCAGCACTGCTGAAAAATAAATCTTTGGAAGCAAGAACAGGTCCTTACAAGGAATGAAGCAGTTCTGCTGATGACGTGGTGGTTTCCTATCACTGTGGAGATCTCAGCTCTCCCTTAGCAGAAATATGGAGCTGTGTAAATCTTGCTTTGCTGGGGAATTCAGCTATTTTCTTTTTAGCTTCGTGTTCATAAGGCAAGTGCAGTCTACAAACTTGAGCACCACAAAACACAGCTTTATACATAGTTGTATGTATCAAAATTTTTGATATATACTGTATCTATAATATACTTTAAATATACAGGTCCATATTCACAATTTTTTTTTTTTTTTAAAGCCTGTTTTGACTAATTAAATCACATTTGCAGTTTGCAGACCCTTTTCAATTGATTCCAGAGGTTTATTCATATTTTTCAAAGCCTTGTTTCACCTAAGATGCTGTATCTACACATTGATCAAAACATATTCCTTAAAACAGTCCTTAAAGTTCTGTGACTAGGGTCCATAGTTTAGCATATATCACAGATGTGTGTACAGTGTATTTTAGGTTCATATTTCAAAACATTTCAATTTATCTCTTCTAACAAGTTCCATCTAGCCATTAGCTCTCCGTTACTGTCCGTGGTTTGTGTTATCTTCAGTATCCAGTCTTGAAAGCACTGGCTGAAACAACTGGCTTACAATTGAAGTTTTGTGTGACCTATAATTGCAGCTCGTCAGATCTTCAAGCGTTTGTCTCAGACGAAACTCAGACTTCGCAAGTACTGGCACAGATGGCTTTAACTAATAGAAGGTAAGTAGTTTTGGCTCATGGTTTCATCATCATTATTATATGATGGATTTTAACATCAGTAATGCATAGGAAATGTACATGCAAACGGAGAAACAGGGGAAAAGGTGTAGCATCCATATGCAACAAACCAGGCTTCTACAAGCCCTTTATCTGTTTCCAGTCCTGTAATAAAGTAGCCCTTAGAATCTATTAATAAGAGATCTCAATAGTCAATAAATTAGCTACCTTAAAAAAGATAATGCCTAATGGGAGAAAATTACCACATTTTAATCTTGCTCTGGCAGATTAAAAAAAAAAAAAAAGTAATTACCATTTTCACAGATGAGAAATATGAGTTTATTAGCTGGGCTCGCTAACACTTCTGACAGAAGTTCAGCTGGGCTGGTAAATGTATGCCATAGCTACTGTAATAATACATACTCAAACTGTGTATTGCTTCAATAATGAATCAAGGCAAAACATCTGTAACATATACATATATACGTCTGTATACATGCATGTGTCAATTACAGACCCGCAGGCTTTGCATCAGCTGGAAAGAGTCTAAGACTTTCAATCTCAACAGCAGAACCTTCAGAAACTGCTCTTTATGGCCCCCTGTTGGTTCAAGAACATACTGGAAACTTCTGGAATTCTTACTGTACCATTAGTGCACCGTTCATCCCCTTTTTACATTTCTGTTTTGTGCCATGAGCTGTAACAGACCTTGACAGTGTCATTGATAAACTGCTTCAGGTCCAGTAGCAGCAGAAACATGGATATCTGTCTCACACGATTATCTTAAATCGTGTTTTAACTACCGTTAATTGCAACTATCTCCTTTTGTTAGAAGTTCGTTCTCTTTCATACAATCCTTTTCTTTATTTTCAGCCTGCTTTCAGCTTGCCGTGCCACTGTTCTCGAACACATTAAGGGGGACTGAATACAATTTTTTCGATGGCCAAATTACATTTATACATTTTCAAAAACATTTATGGCCTGTTTAATTACGTGGCATTTAACACCCAACATCCATTATCTCTTTTTGGGCAAATCAGTTGTCCACAGGAAGAGAGAGGAATGAATCATCTGGGTTGCAGTGTTGACTGATCCTGCTTATGACTGTCTGAAACACTATTATTGCTGATAGTACACTTACTTGTATAATTGTTCAGTAGAATCCATTACCAAGACTAAACAAAGTATGACATGATGTTCCAACCCTATCACACAGTAATATATTTTATTTATCACATGTAGATAGATATCGAGCCAAAATGTAGCTGTTATGCCTTTTAAGTTAGCGTTTATTTTTTTTTGCTCAGAATTTCTAGTATTATATTAGTGTATTTTTTATTTTTTTTAACAGCTAACAAATACTATAAGTGAAACAAGACTCTTTCAAAGATTCAAAGTGAAAAAAAAAAGGCTGGAAAACATTGACAGGCAAATGAAGTGACAGAGAAGTCTTGCTTATCTTTGAAGTGCTTGCAGCTACCTGACTCACCTGCTGCATGTTTCTATTTGATATATATATATATATATATATATATATATATATATATATATATATATATATATATATATATATATATATATATATTTGATTGGCATGCTTTCAGACAGTAACATGCTTTGACCCGCCAAAAAAAAAAAAATTAGGAGGTGCAAAAGAAACAGATTTCCTGAGAAATAAAGCATGGGAATATAGTATAGTATAGTACCAGATATCATATATATCATATATAGTATAATATAGTACCAGATATCATATTAAGTTCTTTAAAAAGTACACATTTTAGACCTATGTAGCTAATGAAAGTTCGAAACAGGGTGTGTGTGTGTGTGTATTTTTTATATATATATATATATATATATATATATATATATATATATATATATATATATATATATATAATTATTTTGTAAACTACAGCCACTTTAAGCAGTGAGTC
This sequence comes from Polyodon spathula, assembly GCF_017654505.1. Taxonomy (NCBI): domain Eukaryota; kingdom Metazoa; phylum Chordata; class Actinopteri; order Acipenseriformes; family Polyodontidae; genus Polyodon; species Polyodon spathula. Next base: position 1,228,304 of record NC_054565.1, on the reverse strand, counting down.
TAGAAGTCCTAAGGAGGGGTCCCAGTGAAGACAATGAAATAAAGCAGGACAGGAGGCCACCACCATTGGTCATCAGACAGAACGTTAAACAACTAACAAACAGCCATAACTTAGAGTAATAACGTCATTTTCGCCAAGAGATTGATCTAGCTACTAAAAATGCTTTTTAGCATGATTCCATGTCATGCAAGATTGCTTTATACGAGGCCAGCAATGGTGTAAACATCATATAATCGCTTGTCCTGGTTAGCAGGCCAAAACTCATTAGAAACATTTCTGCCTTTTATTAGCCAACAGCACGCTACTGCTGCCACCACATTGCTGATGTGTACTTCGCAAAACTCACTCCTTTTACATGAGTAAGAAATCAATAAATATTTGTTGGGGTGGGCTAGGGCTTAAGAGTATTCCTGCAGTGAGTAATCTTCATGCATCATAAGAAGGAAATTCTGACAGAGATGGAACAAGCATGCATTTCAGAAGCTTTCATCCTAATGGAAGACAAACACTAAAATGAACCTCAACAGCTGACATTATGACTCTTGTCCTTTGGGGTCAAAGTCTAACTAAAAATTAAAACCTCTGAATATCTGGGTGTCAAATTGCTTCGCCCCCCCCCCCATACACTCAAGCTTTCAGTTAAGGCCTTATGAGGTTTTTGATACTATGCAGGCTCAGGTGTCACACTTGGTGATCCTAATGTTTGCATGGAAAAAATCTACATGGGATTTACTATGCATCAGGTTTACTGGTGCGTATGTCCACTTGGTGGTAATTAAGAACTGTGTAGAATATTTCATGACGGTAAGCATGGGGGAAAAAAACCATTTAATTGGGGTTTAAAATCTCAAACATGTTGCTGTGGCAAACAGTAAAGTGACACCATCGTGTCATTATGTTAGTCAAGGTTTAATGGTGTAAATGTACCTTTTAATGGAAGTCACCACACACCAATGTGACCTACTGTATGAGCAACCATCACTCAAGATCATTCAAAGTAATGAACCATTGAGAAATGTTCAATAAAATGTGTTATATATTGCTATAGCCCCTTTAAGGAGTAACTTGTATGTCTAGTGTATATTACTGTTACCTCTTGAAGAGACAATGGAACCTCGGAAGAATATTCAAAGAGAAATGGTTTTCTTCACAATAGCTGCTGCTGGTGAACCCACTGGCCCATTACTAACACAGAATCATGTCTGTGCAGCTTCTGAAGAAAATAAATGGAGAAACACACACAAACCCGTTCACTTGTTACGCAAAAAGGAGGCAAACTGAAGACTATTATCTAATAATGGCAAGGCAAATAAATTAATTTAAACTGTGTCCATGTGTAGTTATTCAATAAACGTCCCACAACAATTAACTACAGATGTGGAAATGAAAAACTAGCTTCTGGGTTAGTGAATTGCTAATTCAAAATGTGTTTACTTTTCTGCTGGTTCATTTTGTGATCCCTGTTATCTTCCTTTTCATATGTAAGTACCATACATACCTTATTGCAGTACCTGAAGGGCAATGTCTCTGGCAGCTTACCCTGCTTTGTCAATTCTTGTTTCCTGTTTATTTTTGTAGCAGTCATTCACAAGTTTCGACTGGGAACCCTGAACATGTTTGTACCTCGAACCCAGCCAATTATTTAGTTAGTAAATCATACCATAATAAATCTTGAGATCGTCAAGCCAGTTGCATCAAGTTACATATAAGGTGAAGATTTACATATTTTAATCAAGTCAATGCTTCACTCTGCTTCGGCAGTGTCAGTTTTGAAAAGGAGTAATAATTCTTTATTTTCGCTGAATTTATTTTGATTGTAAATTTAGTGCACCATGTATTCTTCCACAACATTTTTTTTTCATGTACAGTAGAACCTCAAAGTTATGAACACCGCACTTATAAACTGACCGTCCAACCAAACACGCTACTTCAAACCAAAAACTTCTGGCTAATATAAATTACATGACGATCATACACTAGGATATATGCCAGTTAGCTCTACCGGCTTATTATTGGTTGCCTTATTATTATTTCTTCAATTAAATGTGTAAACCTTTTTTTTTTTGTTTTGTTTTTAATACAGTACTCATGCATTACAACATTGTAAATAACGGGAGCTGAGAGTTAGATATCTCAGGTATGTGGACACCCTTCAGTGCCCATATGTTCACAGCTCTGGAGTTCTGCTGCTTTGCTGTGATCTGCTATTCAATATTCAGCAGTGGCGGGGCGTATATACCTATAGTTATTCTGGACTTATTTATTCTTTAGATACGGATCTTTAATGATCTAAACAGTGGTAGCCCAAAAACGCACAAACCGGCTGTATCACATATTTGTTTTAGACTAATTTTGCGGGTATTTTATGTTTATAGGGGTCCAGTAAATTAACTCCGGTGGAAAATACCAATAGGAATACTATATACAAAATACACAAAATCAACTACATTGAAATACTTGCATGAAAATATATATATATATATATATATATATATATATATATATATATATATTATAGAGGATATAGATATATATAGATATATATATATAGTCAATACTTAGAACAAAAAAAAAAAAAAAGAAAAAAAAAACCTTAATGTTTTGAAGTATACCGAAAGCAAAAATAGCAGAAGTGGTTCAGATGAGGCAGGATGCCACAAATACTGTTGCATTGAGGTACGTATTCGCGCTGACAATAAAAGAACATACCGAACAAATAAACGACACATTAAAACAAAGTGAACTGAGAGACAGCATTTATGCGGCTTGTACACACGCTTTAATAAAAAGCGCAGAATGACTGTACAGAGAGGTGTGTGTTGGTGACTTCGTGCGGACAGTACTGTCTGTCCATCAGCTAAAACACTGCCAAACGCAGACAATCTTAATCATAATTTGCAACTTCAAAGGCGTGGTCTTTTACCGAAGGGGTTATTTGTAATGCGTGTCTAATTCATAACAATACGCATCATTCTGTAATTTATTTATTTATTGATGTTTCAATTAAAAAGCATTTATTAACGATGCCATCCCTATTATAATATATGTACAATAAATCCGAAACATTCCCCAAATTTCCTTTTTTTTTTTTTTTTTAAGGATAAAAACCTAAAATGCAGAACCCTACTTATATTTAAAGTATTTTCAATCATATAATTGTAATTTTTTTTTATTTTTTTTTTTTTTACATTGTTTAAAAAATCACGGTAGTCTATATATATATATATATGACTTGGTAATGTCAAGTTGTTCCAAGTTGAATCCACGACAGGTTTTTTCTCCAACGCTTTGTGGTGTGGGCCCAGGGGGGTGGGACTAGCAGTCCTGCTTTTGCACGCTGCGCAGTAGACGAGATGGTTTTACAGGTTTGGATGCTGCAAACTTCCTAAGATTGTGACTAACTGCTTAGAGTTGGATGCTTTCCTGCACTAAACGTGGATTTATGTGGAAAATCCTCTGAAATGACCACAAACAGCTTGCTTATAAATAATACCTCTTATTAGAATTTTTTTTTTTTTTTTTTTTTTAAAAGGAAAAGAGTAATAAATATTACACTGAAATACTTCGCAGTGAAGTCTTTTGCTTAAAAATAGTTTTTGGAGCTTTCAAAAAAAAAAAAAAAAAAAGAAAAAAAAAAAAAAAAAAAACTGGTGGCTTTGCAAGAATTTTTTTCTTCTTTTTTTCCACCTTTTGGAAGTGTTGTGTAAACCGGCGTAGGAGGAGTTCGTTTAAAACCCGTCAAGAAACGGAATTTATTCATTCACGTTGCTACTGTGAACGGGGCTCGCAATATTGAGCAGGTAGGACTTATTGAACTGCAGTCATACTTTTTTTTTGAGGGAGATGCATTTAAAATATGAACAAAGCAGTGCAATGCGTAGCCTTAAGCCTGTTAGAATTATTTGTTTTATCTGTAAGTTTAGAGAATAGGGTTATCACGCAGTGCAGGTATAGTTCGAGCAATTTCATTCTTTATGATGGACTCGATTATCCTTATAGATATGTAAAATTTACAATTCATAATGATTCCAAATTGTAGAGAGTGAAGATAGCAACGTCATTTTTAAGTACTTTTTTTATATATATTCATTAATTTTAAGTTTTTTTTTTTTTTTTTAGAGTGTTCATTATGAACCAATTCATTAAACATTTTAACAGATTAGATAACAATATGGACATATAACGGGATAGACCAGAAATAAACCATATAGTTGTTTTATAGATTACAGAGTAAAGTAAAGCACTGTTTAATTTTAATAATAATTTGTTCAGTGTGAAGGTTTACAGAAGTGCGGTTGGAGGGATGTAGCATGCAGTCTTTCCTTTAGCGTCAGTACGTTGCTCTGTAGTCTACACAGTGCAGAACAAGTTGGCAAGACCGTTTGCATTACCCTATCAACACCAGCCTACTGTAGGCAGCTACAATATCGATATGCTGGTTTTAGGTTGCAGCTTGAAAGGCGTGGTCTTTTACCAAAGGGGTAATTTGTAATGCGAGTTCAATTCATAACGATACGCAGCGTTCTGTAATTAATTTATTTTTAGCACTTTGGACACATACATATTTAGTGTGAAACAAAAATGAATAGAAAAAAAGAAACCACTGTATTATCCAGATAGTCCATCCAGTGCATCCCGCATATTGACTAGACATATTGTCTGTTGCTACGCTACAGTTAGTAATGTTTGTACAGCTACTTTGTTTGAAACTTATAGGCCTACTGTAAACATTAGTGTACAAGCACAGCGACGGCTTCCCATACCGTGTTACAAAATGAGATTTGGAGATCTTGTTCTGTCATTCTGCAGCGTTACCCACCTGCTAAAAAGCCAATCTGAATTTTGTGATGTATTATAAAACAACGGCTATTTAACCATTTAATTGGGTGCATGTTTGCGAATTGCTCTGAAACTTGTTAGTAGCATGTGAGTATTTATTTAAACGGTTTATATGATATTTGCGCCACATTGGTGTTTTATCGTATGTATGTATATTACAAAATACTAATGAAAAGTATTACATAGTTTTTATTTATTACTGTAAGGAAGAAAGGAAGCGCATGACAGTATTGTATAATGTTGTTATGGTAACTCTTACAGTCACACGTTGAACCGTCATCTGATTATGGTGTGACATCATAATTCATACACACCACCAGAAGCGCTACAGGGGCGATGTGACAGGTTTGAAAACTGCCAGTTCTGTACAACTGTTAACATTTGCTATTGACAAGACTGGTACATATTCGTCAACATGATGTGGAAATTATGAGTGTCTTCTCTGATTGTATTTCAACACATATGGCAATAAATCATACATACCCAAGTCCTATTTATTTCGTGTCTCTCTGGTGCCGCTCCCGCATAGTCTCTAGGTTCTATTTATTTTTACGCATCGATGCAGTTCCCCTTGCCGCACCTCGTCTGGTGCGTAGCAGTCTTCAGAAATGCTTCTTTGATTTAGTACCGTTTTGATTTAAAGCACTGTTTAAGTGGGTATTCCTATGTGCAATGTTGTAAACCGTAACACGTGTAGCGAAAAACAAACAAACAAACAAAAAAACGTTAAGATTTATTCCAATTTCAGTTACAATAAAAACTAGTCTTGTTAGGACAAAATGTTTTTTTTTTTATGTTTGACAAAAACGAAAAAAAAAAAGAAAGAAACGTTTATTTGTCTTTATTATATTGGCCCAGTTTGTTAGCTTTTGTCTGGGGAAATCATTTTAGTAATTATTGTAATAAGCTTTATAATAATAAGCTGTAACTTCATCCCTTTTCCCTGTTAAACTGTAAGTGAATTGGGCCGGCAGTGTCAGAAAATCATTCCAACAAGGCAGATTTCTTTGTTATTTTTTATTATTATTTAAAAGACTATTAAATAAATGAAATGGAAGTCAGTTTACAAATGTTTATATTTACACTCAAGGCTACTAAAATTAACTGCTATGTTGTGACTGTGTGTTATTCAGTTTGGTTATTCACCCGTGGGCATTTGTATTTTGTATAAATGGAAAGTGGAGAACATAAAGGTTGATATTTAGGCTGCTTTTATCCAAGATTATGTTTTGGCACTGGCATATTAAAATAATGTCCATGCTAGCAATAGCAGTCAGTCCGGAAGCATACAGGGAGGCATGTTATACTTGTTAAAATATATTTTCTTAGATACAATTTATATACAATTTAACCTTGTAAGTATGCAGCTGATGTCCAGGATACTACAAAAAAATGCTCTGTACTGCTTAGCTGAGGTGGATTTTTACACAGCCTTGTGAGCTGCTGATAATATCATTGCTTTTCTGTAAAGGCTTCTTAAAAGAAATGGGAAATCAAAAACAAATCTGCTGCAAGTCAAAATTTGCTCCATTGTGACTACTGGAAGCAAGGGTCCAAACGGCATTGGTTAAGACTAGTGAGTGAAAAAAAAAATTGTAATAATACAGAACAACATTGCGAGGTTACTTGTGTAACCCAGTTGTCCAAAAAACTCAGGTATGAATTTTCCTAGGCTCTCGTTATCAAGAAAATGTTCTTTACCACCTTCCCATGGGCACTTTCAGGTCAGCTGTGCCGCTGTTTGGAATATGTCTGCACCCCTCTGGAGAGTTTGGAAAGCTAGATAAGGTTATCTGCGTTCTTGGATGAAGTAGACTGATTATTGTCCCAGAGTGAACCACATTAGCCTTGAATTGTGCAATTCTGGGAAGAGGATCTGGTTGCCAACCAAGAAACCCAAAGCTATGGCAGGGAGCTTGTAGAGAAATGTATCCGATTTCCAGAGGATTTGAGTTACGTCAATTGTGGTATGCAGCAGCTTTCAAGCAACATCGTAGTGTAGAACTGAGCTAGTCTCTTGTGGTGTAAGAGTGTCTTCTTGTGTTCTTTGGTTGAGACAGGGCCATACAAACATATCATAATTCATTAAAAGAAGAACATGATACACATATTTTGTTTTAAAGTTTTACAACAGATGATTTTTTTGGCAGGCGGCTAGATTGAAAAATGACATTTCTGGAAAACTCTGAAGGTTTCATGTCAGATGATATTTGACAATATGGCCTTCACAGATGTATTGCTTGTCGACAGTATTGCACTTGAATCTCGGCTAGGTCAGCTGGCTTTAACATGGATTGTCTGAGGGGAAAACGAGCTGACATTAATATGTGATATAGATCTGATATTTAACTAAAGCCAGTGTATTTTGTGCAGTTGTTTGTGAAATTCATTTGTCAATGTCATGTTAACTGAACATTGTTATTTTGCTGAACACAATGTGTGAATTGTTCAGCGGTTGGAATGGGTTTATAATATTTTTGCTCAACTTGAATAAGCATGTTTTATGGCACCAGTAGACCAGTGGGGTAATAGTATTGTAATCCACCATACACTTTTACAACGGCATTTCCCAATATTGGTCATAAATAATAATAATAATAATAATAATAATAATAATAATAATAATAATAATAATAATAATAATAATGTACAGTTCTCTGTAGGAGTAAAACGAAACAATGTCTTTCAGGACACATCTTGTAGAACATGTTTTTAGTGTACGGTTTATTTAGGAAAGAAAGAAAAACCCCTTTTGTTCTTAAAGTGAAAAGTAAGAGCGGAAACCAGATGAATTTGGTGCTGCTCGGAGGATTTGCATTTATAAATAAAACAGCATGACATGTGAACGTGGATACAGCAAGTATACATGTAAACATGAAGTTTATATTTAGCAGATGCTTCTCATTTCAGCTTGTTTTTTTGTACTGAAAAAATTACTTGAACTATATAACAAACACTTCATCATTAAAATGGCCTTTGATAATTTCTTCATGTGTGTTATTGTTTGAAAAGTGAGTTTTCTTTTAAAGGAGAAAAATAAATCTTAGCTTGACATACACTTTGCCAAGCTTTTAAATGTTACATAGCGGTTTAGGATTGCCAAGGGTAACCTTACAGCTCAGATTCCTAAGAGTGAAAACAAGGATATTTAATGGAAACCAGGGGAAAGGTTTTATGTTGTTTTTTTTTAATAATATTTTATATTTACTGGGAAGGCTGTTCCCAGTAAATACCTCTTCACCTCATCCTCACATTATTTTTGCTTGTAAAAACATTGAGGAATTTACATATACAGCCCTTTAATTTGGAGACATCCAGCTGTCTATTCTCTTCAGTCATCATAATAGAGGGGCATCGCTGTTATTTTAATCATCCCCATGAGGGAAGCTTAGAGCGTATGAATTTGTCATTCTGCCAGCTCTACTTCAACTGTTAATATTTCAAAACACATTTCAGATGCAGACTGTATATTTTCAAGGTTATGGAAATGTAGTGGCACCCTTCACTTTGATCTGTGACCTAGGATGGTCATGTTGGCTTCCGATTGATAAAGAGCTAACGTTCTGAGATACTGCCTTCATACTCGTTATACGACTCTATTGTATGATTCTGTAGCACAAGTTAAATCGTGGGTATTGTACAAGAAAACAAATAGTCTTGTTGTGGCAGTCATTTTACAAAGCTCCCACTTCTGCACCGCTAAAGATATCTTTCAGTCTGTCTAAATATTGAACAGGAAAATGTGTATGGTGAGTGAAAGATACCTTCTTGCAAATCAAGGCGCTGTACTCTTTGGACAATAATGGTGCCACAGTCCTTATTAAGGTGGATAGGTTTTTAATCTATAAATAGCTGGAAAGAGACCATAGAAAGAAGTTGAAATAAGTAAAAGCAAAAACAGCAACTCGTTTTCTTTAGGAAAGCTACTCGATAAGTACAATTGTAGAATCTGTGATTTACTAGATTTGAATGGTCGACTGTCAACAGCTTTCTGTAATGCATTTACTAGCTCCACAGGGAGTGGAATTCTGCGTGCGTAATTTAAGCATCCAATTGCATAGCAGTTCCATTCCAGGTTTTACTATAAGCCTTCATGGTAAAGTGGTCTGCATAGAAGATGAGTTGAATTATGTTGAGGTGTGTTTAATTAATCTCACAGTAAAAAATGGAATCAAAGTAGTAGGTTTTACCTTTGAGCGGACACAGTGGAATTAGATGTGCATTATAGGTTAATCAAAAAATTAATAAAGAACAGACACAGTGGGACTTCTGCACGACCAGTGGTACACCAGTGCAAGTCATATGAGAAATAATTGTAATTCAGCGTGTTTAGTAGTTATTTAACAAGTTAACATTTCTTTGCCTGGGGCTTTCAAAACCCTGAACCCCACTGTGCTCAATTAGTCTGTGGAATTTTTTTTTTTACTGTACGTTTTTTTTTTTTTTTTGTTGAACATAAAGGGCTGGTTTCACAAACCCAGGTTTGCGCTAATCCTGCACTACCGTAATGTTATTTTAGGTGGATTAGTGCAAGTGTCTGTGAAACCAGCCGACAGAGTCCTTGTAGGTCAGAAGCATACACCAGTGCAAGAGTTTGCAGTTCATTATTTGATGAGCCTGAGTAGTGGGTTTGATGTGATGATACCTTTTGACGTGTGATTTAAAAGGCTGACACTTTATATGAGAAAAGCACACCCATATTGCTAAAATATTAGGAAAAGAGAGATGAAGAGCTTGGAAAGAAAAGGGTTTTATGCTACATTATTTGGCCTTTGAGGCCTCGCCTTTTGAGGTACCTCTGCCCATGAATTAGTTTGCAGGGAAGTGGAGTGGCTGACCATAGGGGAGCCATGGGCAGGGGCAGAATAACTGCCCTCCCAGTTAGGCGAAGCCAAAAAGAAGTAGGCGAACTCTGGCGCACAGCAGGGGGCTTAATGGTAAGATATAAATCGTTTCCTTGACGACCATTAGACATATTGTTTATCGAGGGGCAAATAAGGAACCAGCTGTTTGATTGATGGTTTAGTCTGATGTTGGGAGCGCCTAACGTGTGCTTGGTATTTACATGATTTGAAGTAAGGTTAACATGAGTTCCCTGCCAGAATCATTGCTTTGCTTAATTAAATGATATAATGATATATTTTGATACAAGGTCACGAAGGGCAAGGCAATGTAGCCTTTGTTGGGTGTGAAAATTCAGGGGCACCAAGGCAGTTCTAAGGGGCAGAAAGGCAAAACATAAATCCAACCCAACTTTGCCAAGGCGATTTCTTATCATTCTAAAACAACAACAAATAAATACAGACAGTTCAGCTGGACATAACATGGTGTCCGCTGGTGAACGTTTAATCAATGCATTTTTAAATGTTAAAAGTAGTTCTCTTTCAGAAATTGAGATTTTCATGGAGAATTGGATATTACTATTACACAGCACTGGTTCTGATTCATGAAAATTGTGAAATCCATGCTCACTGTGAAAAAATACAGCCTTGGCAACAGCACAGATAAGCAATGTCAGTGAAAGGAAAGTTCAATTTTCAGGAAAACTGGCTGAAGGTTTACCCATGGCTGGAGTTTAATAACGATGTTAGTTGTCTGGTTTGCAGTGTCTGCGCAACTGTAGTCTGCAAACCACTGTTTCACAGTTCTTGAACTTTACAGTTGCAAAGGATTTGCAGTTTTGTTATGGTGCATTGCTGGACACAAAAAAAAAGTCTGCTGTTTTTAAGCATACACATTCTAGCCCCTTTCGTGAAAGCACACGTTTTACTAGTTAAAAAGCTGAACTACGTAAAGTAATGAGAATGTATTGCACAAAAATAAACGAAAACAGAAATCGATGCACTTCTCAAGATTGTGTTTCTTTCACTAGTATGTTGTTTCTCCTGCTTGTTTTCTAACGCAATGAGCAGCTGCTTGTCATAGCTACTTGCTCGGTTTTCTTTTCTTTATTGGGTGTAATAATTAGAGCAAAACTAATAATTATCTACCTATTGTGTGTTTATTTTTAGCGTTGTTGTTTTGGGGGGAATAACATTGAATTACAAAACAGCAACGGTCATTGAAATGTCTGTATAAATTAGCACTGTACACTGAAGACATGAAAGGGGTTAGAATGTGTATTGCACCGTTGCATTTTAAAGCATTGCAATTTTAAGCCCGTTCTGTCGCAATTAATACTGTTACTGTTAAGAAAATGCTGTTAATAAGCTGCAGTTAAAACTTGTCAATTTCTAAGAGATTTTCAGAAAGAGAAAAATAACATTTTTCAACATGGTGCAATTTGAAATGATACCGACAGATAGATGTGGTCTTTAGGTGATTGTTTCACTGTGTTTTTAAGTCCCCTTCTTTACACAGATGTATACATTATTAATAAATAAAAAAGAGCACAAAGGAGGCAATTTATTCTTCTAATTATTTTATGAGGTTGCATCTGTCGTACAGGTGGAAGAGTCGTTCAGTTCAAATGTGACACTGTACCTGTGTTGTACGCTTGAGTGAGATACAATAGTTACAAAAAAAAAAAAAAAAACAGGTGCAACCACTTAAGTTTTTTTGTATCTCTTTTTTTTATTGTTCGATTTCTGGAAATCATTACTGAAGTCCTGAAGTTTTATGTGGTTTCTTTGACTACATAAAAGAAATAGTTGTATAGAACGATGAATGCTTCACCATAAAAAAAAAAGTAACTGGCATTTGAAGTAAAGATGTTCTCATGTTGAGTCTTTGCAAAGTGGTCCTTTTGTCTAAAATGTGTATCCCCATAGGGCCCAAAGTACCATTTGTTTGCAATCTTTACAATACTTACTGTTTCAAAAGGCTTCATTTGTGCTCCAGTTATGTTGAAAAACATAACCCCCAAAAAAAACATTCTATCAGTCAGGCAGGTATAGATTCAGACACTTGAAAGTGTTCCTTTTATAATTTAAGGGTAAAAATGTAATTGTTTAATGTTCTTATAAATTAATGCAGAATTAATACAGAAAAAAGGGTAAAGCTTATGTGGTATAGTCTTTCATTGATATGCGATTTAGACATTTATTGAAATTCTGTTGCATGTTAATAAACTGTCATAGATATAAATCTGGCTTATTGCAAATTATTACAATAACTAGTGTGTTTCATTGCAGTCTCTCCACATCTTAAATATGTATCAGAACAGGAAACTAATTAAACATGTTAAACTTGCATATAGAATATTAGCTTACAATTGGATAAAACACAACACCCTGTTGCATAGCTATGGACTGCTCATTAACATTTAATTAAACTGAAAAACAGGTCGAATTAATAAGAATTCATGGTTAATGGTTCCCAATATACAGTAGCACAAAGCAGCCTGAAGAAAGCATTCAAAGATGTGTGGAAAGGTAGTTGGACTCTAAAGGAGCAAGCTTAGGTATACGCGCTGAATGTTGCTTTGGTTTTATGCTGCTGGTAAATTAAAATCCTCATTACAGCAGTGTAATTTATTATGGTTTGTAATGGCCAACAAGGTTGTAAAGTAAAGAGCATACCTGAACATAGTAGTCTCTGCTGACTGAAGGTTAAATGCTGACTTGGCCTGAGTTGCCAGTAGCAACCTCTAGCTTATATTATAGTTATCAGATATAAATGATTGACTGCTGTTAGGGTTTGCTTCCTTAAAAAATAAAAAAAAAATGCACCAGATTTAGTACTCTTAATTGCAGCTGTACAGGATTTGGGTAATGCTGTGTTTAGAATTGTTTATTTGTGTGGGGAGGTCTTGTTGAATTGAAATAAACCTGGGCTAATTTAACAAGGCTAGGCAAAGGCTGATAATTAAGTTAAGATGTCAGTAGTCTGTTCTGGTGCACGTGATTCCATTTTTTTAAAGATGTGGTGTAGTTTGCCTGTCTTTGTTGTGATTTTCTTCTTGCCACTGAACAAAGAGATCTGGAACCCTCAAAAACACTGGCCATTGCTTTACCACTTAAATTAACATCTTGACATTGTTAACTTGTTACATTGCTACCAAGATTGTTCAGTGGAATGCACAGAATTTGCAATATTTGTCATACAATGTGGCCTCCAAGATACCGCAGTATAATGTTTTGTCTATTTGCACTATCAAATAAAGATGTTATTTACTCTGATATGTTGACAAATATGCATAGTTTTAGTGGAGAAAAAGTACGAAGATTCACTTAGTGCTGTGGAATACGTCTACTTAATACTTTGAAAAACATAGCGCTAGATTCTTAAAGCTGTACTCCAAGTTGTCATTCAAATATGTTTTAAACACACAACCAAAAATAACCAACTGAGACATTTAAATTAGGGGCTTTTTTAGAGCAGCCCGAAGTTGTTCCCTATTACCTCTGTATTACTGTAATCGAAGTACTTCGCTTTCAAAATAGATGATGCTGATGATTATTTGGTGCATTGAGAATGTAGCCCAGTATCTTCAGAGCTGGAAGAATGCTGCCGTTTCCTTATTTTATTCAAGCGGGGTGGTTTGCTGTATGATTTAAATACAATTCCTTTAAAGATGATGTAATACCTACCTGTTTTATTTTGTTCTTTCGTTGTAATTCTGGTTCTTTTCGTTCTCTGGCTGCAGGCAGGCACAGTTGGCAATACAAGCTTCCACCCTGAACTGAACATCCTAACTGTCCACGTAGATCTGTTATGAGCCATCTTCACCACCTGCCTTCTCACTCTTTGCATGAACGAGTTCGGAGTTGATGCATTGCTGGCAGGTTGCAGACGCTCTTGCCATGAATTCATTGCAAGCCAGTACAGCTGCTGGTTGCAGTCCTTCAGAACCACTAATGCATGCTAATTAAACAAAGAGAATGATATCATTGTTAAGATGTGATTACTGGTAGACAGACCCTTGTTTTACCTGCAGTTCTGGGAAGTATAAGCCCCACAGAACAAAACGTATACATTGTGGGGGTTTTGCTGCAACAGTCTAAAGTAAAAGCCTATGCTTTTAGTGTGATGTGGATATGTTGGATGCATAGCCTGAGTGTTTAGATTAATAACCACGAGGGTGGAAAGTGCAATTTAACACTCGAGAGCTGCTACTCTGCCCATGAGCCATACACTGGCACTGACTATACCATAATGAGGATCTTTTTTTAGCTCCATTAGCTTATTTAACTACAGAGAATTCACACCAAAATGAAGACTTACTGTCACAAACACCTTCAGCCACTGTGTTGCAGTAACATAATGAACTAGTCTAACGCACAGCGGTGTGGTACCTTTTCATTTGTGACCTCATACAAAATGTAAGTTATAAAATGAAGTGTGTTTTTTTTTTTTTTTATATTTGAACTGTTTTGTTGTGGGAGCAGCAAAGTGCCCGGCTATAGTCAGCGCTTGTGCTACAAAACCGTGTAAACGCTTCGCTGTTACAAACTGCCAAACTGCATCTTAAAAGTGTTACTTTCAAGCTGCAAACGGAAACGCTATTGGAGTTCCCGAAAGAAGCCAGAATTCCGAAATAATAAAGAAAAGAAAAAAAAGAAAGAAAATACCTTTTACAGCTTTTGGTATCAGTTGTGTTGATTGTGATTGATTGTTTTTATTTCTTCTGGCAGGAGCTGGTGCTGATAAATGCATCACCGCTTGTAGCAAGCCTTGCGTCACAAGCAGATGGGTCTCTTCCAAAGAAACGGGATCTTCATGGGTTGAGTGTGGCAGAACCATGTTATTGAGCGCTCAGTCTTCTCTGGTCTGTGCATCAGGACCTGTGTAAGGCATGTTTAGACTTGCGCTTGTAGGCAGGCTTGGTGAACAGTGAGCAGACACCTGCACTGTGGAAGGGACTACTCCAATCAGCCTGCTTTTGGACCACAGAGCTGGGCAGTTACTATGCAGTTTGGACTATTTGTAGTGGTGATTTCCTTCAGCTTAATGGATTATACAGGCAGCCTCAAGGTCTCAAAGGGAAGGAGGCAGAGACGAAGTAAGTATATACTATACGTGATTGCTTTAAATATGCAAATATGATCTAATTTTTTTAAAGCAAATACAATATTAGCTACAAGTCAATCCAATCTCATTAATATATATATACATATATATATATATATATATATATATATATATATATATATATATATATATATATATATATATATATATATATATATATATATATATATATATATATATATATATATATATATATATATATATATATATATATATATATATATATATATATATATGGCTTCATACTGGTAATGCACGCATATTTTTGCTCTAATTTCTGCTTTTTAGTAAAAAATAACAAATAAATAAAGGATGTTATGTAGTTGGTCTGTCAAGGCTATCATTTAATAGAACAATTAAAACATGTTTAGGGATTTGGCTAAATAGTATATAGTCATTTATTTGGTTTAACAGGGTGATGTACAAAAGAGAATTAAAATGATAAAATATGCACCTATAAAGGCATCGTGCTTCAATATTTTAAATGAATGCATGTAATACATTGCATTAAACACAGGTCTTTAACACTGCAAGCAGGGATGCCTTCCACATTACTGTGCAGTGAGGCGCCTCATCTTCAGTTCTGATACATCACAATTACCTGCCAGTGGGCTTAACTTTACCTACAGAATCTATCTGGTAGGGGCTGTGCTGCCA
>NC_054565.1:1162336-1212336 GCF_017654505.1 Polyodon spathula | reverse complement strand
TGTCCAATTTGACACACAAAGCTGCTCATTCTTAACGTTTTTTATGCATAGCTTTATTTTTAGACCGTGTATTTCTTAAATAGGAATGTCTGTCTTCAACAATTGTATAAACAGCTACTAGGGGAGAGTGAAAGGTGACCCATTAGTATTGAATGGTGCATATACTCTTCAGTGCTTTGTGAACCTGTTCCATGACGTGTTTCCTTCACTGATTTCAGTTTCTGACGTCATGAGGGCTACAAGGAAGAGAGCAACTGCCAGAGGGCGTAAAAAAACTGTAAAAAGTGACAAGCTGGAAGCTTTCCTCAAAGACTTTGATAGTGAAGGTACTTCAATACGTTTCCCTTTTACACTACAGAGCATTGTTGTTCATTTAAATGTGGCAAACCCTATTTAAGTAGTGGTACACTGATGATGGCACTTGCCAAAACGTTTGTTTACTTGACCTATTTTTGATTGAGACATAGATTTTAATTTTTTTTTTACTTTATACATGACAAATGTTTTTAATAATTGTATTCTTGCAGTTAAGGCTATTGTGGAAAGACTAAAATCAAGGGCCAGCAGTCTCCTGAAAGAAGCTGATAACTTTTACAACCTTGCCATCATCAAGCTTCCTGTGACCGTCAGAAAAATGAAGTGGATGGATTATTTTGGTAATACAGTTATTTTAAAACATGCTACTTTTTACCAATTAAAATATGTATTTGCTGCACCAATATTGTGGAATAATGTATATCTTTTTTTAAATACTGCAGTAAAATAACTACACTTTGATGACAGCTTTATTTAAATGCCCTACCAATTACCCCCCTCTCTGTTCCCAAAGCTGCAGGAGGAAACTTAAAAGCCTTAGAAGCAGTAGCAAAGGTATGTGTTCATATTTGCTGAATCAGTGGATTTAAAAAAAAGTATATGTTTTTTTTTATACAATTAAAAATTGTTTTGCAAAACCCATGTATATGTGAGACTACATAAGTTGTGTTTCTGTATAATTTTAATTTTTAGCCTGTGGAAAGATATTTGAAGTCTTAAATAATAATAAAAAAAGTGTCTCGAGCTTTAATGACCATAATATTGTTTCAGACTGAGCTGGACCTCTCAGAAGTAACAAACAATGCTGCTGAAGTTAAGAAGCCACCAAAATCAACACTAAAAGGTCAGGAAACCTGTTTCTGTGGTTTTCAAATAATGTTTAGTATGAAAACACTGCTGCTATCTAATTATCTGAACGATAAATAAACAGCAGTTCATGTTTTTTTTTTTCTTTCTTTCATGTAGCAGATAAAAAGAAGGTTAGCACAGAAACAATTTCAGAAGAGACAGAAAATATTCCACCAATCAAGACAACCACTAAAAAGGTCAGTAACTGTTTTATACAGAGTGGTGGTCACTGTGTTCCACACATGGTTGATTTTTTTCCCCTGATGGGGGTGCATATCTCAGACAGCGATATGGAAGAGTGGACGTCTGCTGAAATTTGGTTGAGACATTCGGCTGAGACTTCTAAGCACATGGTTGGGTTCAACTGTTTGACATACTTGCATCGTTCCAGTCTTTTTGTTTTCTCTATTTATGTTGCATTTCCTTTATGAAAATCCTTAAATAAACCAAGCTTTTCTTCCCTAGGGTAAAGCAACAACCAAAAAGGTTCCTCCATCAACCAGAAAGCCCAGGGCTCTTTCTGTAAACCAAGCAGGTAGTGGCATTAGAAAGTAAGTATACATGTGGAATACATTCATAATGGCTAAGTTTTAAGACACTGCTTTGGTGCATATCATATGTCTGCTACTGAGTTTAAGAATTAGAATATGCAATGTCCATAACTGGGATATTAAGAAAGCAAGGTGATGGAGGTAGTTAAAATATGGTGCTGTTTATTACTGTAAGGGGGGTGGGGGCAGTAAAAAAACCCTCTGCCATAAGAAAAGTCTATCTAATGTTTTCAAGTAGTATAGTGTCTAATGATCAGCACATCACTTGCTATTCACAACCTTTGCCTGGTTTAACTGATAACCTTTAGCTTGGCTCTTGGACTAAATGTAACCTTATGTATGGTAGTCCAGAATTGGTAACTTATTGGAGTCTGTAAAGCCATGGAATAATAGGTCAGTATGCTTAGCCTCCTGGCTTTATTACATTCCCACTAAATGCTGCTACCTTCTGTACTAATGCACCATTTTTATTGTAATAACCTGTTGGTAAATTCTTTGGCAAAAATCTGCAGTATTTACTGAACCTCATTTACCTGATCCAATAATCTAGTGAATTTTCTTTGAGATTTACTTTCAATTTTGCTTTCTTTCAAACCAGGTCTACCAGGAAAGTTTGCGCAACTCCAGCTGTAAATGCACTGGATTCATCTTTTATGGGACCCACACCCCTTATTACTCCAAGGTTTAATTCAAGGTAAGTTGGGTCATATTTGTTTGTATCACCCTGTGGATATTGTGTGTGTGTGTATAATATATATATAATTATGTGTATTTTTTTGTTTGTTTAGACTTCCAAAAACTCCAGCAGTACGTAACCCAAGGCACAGAGAGCGTGTTTATAGCATTTCGGTGAATGGCAGTCCAATTGCTGGGAACAATGATCTTTTAATTAATATACCAATTGGAAATGGAGAGGTATGTGTTGGTTTCCAACAGCTACTCCCTTCTCCAAATTAAGTTTCTTTACTCCTTGATATTTTAAAGTTAATTATTTTATTTTTATTTATTTATTTATTTTTACAGAGTATGCAGATATTAGCAAGTGAAATGAATGAGACTGATCTGAGTCAGTTTGATGAACATGCAGTGCAGAAAATTAAGTTGCTCTTGGTAAGTTATTGTTACATTTTATTAGAAACATTTGGTGAGTCAATGTTAAGGTTAACACTTTTAATTTATGCATCAACACTAGATATCTATGTATTTAGCACCACTGTTGGCTGGTTTCACATACCCTGATTAACCCTGTTACCTTACTGGTAACCAGGCTCTGTATCCAGCAAAGTATTTTAAGATTACCAGTTGCACCATAGTTCATTCATAAAGTTCCAAATAACTTTAATCCTATTGGGTTTATTTAAACAACTTTTATTTTTATTAGTGGAATCAGCAGACATGAGTTCTTTGTGGGTTATATTCTCATAGGTTCTGCTTCCCTATCTTGGAGTTACCTAAAACAGCCACAGGCTCTCTAACACATTTTAACACATACTGTATATAGATAGATATAGATAGATATTTTTGTTTAATTAAGCTGCTGTATTTTCTTTTCAGAGTCGTCTTTCTACTATGTGTGGCAAGTCGTAGGCTCAAAGATGAAGCTGATGGCATTTTATTTTGTCCACTTGCATTCTGACTCTTGCTCCCAGTATTTTTCTTTAACTTTTTACTTTACAGTTGAAACTGCTTAATTGCATACAATTTATTGACATTTATTTATTCTCTGACGCTGCTTTGTTACACACCACAATCCGCTTCATGTCCCATCTTTAAGTGTCATTTTTGTACACAGGAATTTTTCTGTCAGGTGTCAACATTTGTAAAATATTCAAGATGACACCAATATCTAAAACTGGCTTGAGGAGGTGATTATTATTATTAAAACCTGTCAAGTTTACATACCTGTGTTTCATAAGCTTCAATTGCAATTGCTGTACCTTGCGTTAAATTGAGTGAATAGTATGTCTAGTAATTGAATTTCTCTTAAGCTGCATCTTCTGTATTTTGTAAATGAGTAATACAAAGTAGCTCTGCATTCCTTATATCCAAGGTGATTTCTTTATGAAACACCAGATCATTTTTATTTTCTTATTCAGTATGTTTCATTTGATGATGATTATTGTAAATATTATGTTTAGTGACAACAGTAAGCTACTGGTTTTAAATAAATGGTTTCTATCTGTATTTGTCCTGCAAGTTATTTCTCACAGAATGAAATTCAAGGTAAGAGGGGAATATGTTAATTACATAAAATAAATTTTGTGTTTGTCTGCGTCTTTGAAGCAAGGCACTTGCAAGCATGTGTAACGTAACATGAGTTGTTAAATGCTCGGCCTTTCCATGCATTTTATTTACCAAATGTAAGTTGTTTCACTTTGTGTATTTTTAGCCACCCTTTGTGGTGTCGTTTTGGTGGGGAGGGGAAAAATATTGTCAATTGTAAGACCATTCAATGTTCACATCTAGTGACTGACAGTAAAGTCCTGCTTGAGTAAAAAGATGCAGTACTTGGCCTCTTGATATAGTGTGTCCTTTTACACTAATTTGTTGGTTTTTTTTACAAACACATTTTTTTTAAAGGTGTCTTAGATTATTTTGCAAAATTGCAAATTTCCTAATAGAGTAAAATAATGGTGTAGATGATTGCATCCTTTCTGGGTCTGAATTAAATCACTGAGCTCAAATTTGCATTAGATATACTAACAAATCATGTTTACAAATAATACAACATGTAATGGTATTGAAGTGGTTGCATATACCGTACCTGTTGTATACCTATTGTGTTTTTTTTCCCATGGAAGTACAATTGAGTATAAAGGTTATTGCATAGAAAATTACGAAAAGGGTATAGGAGCATGCTGTTCTGTTTTATTGTAAACTTTCAAATGTACATTTCACAGCAAGTGTTCATATTGAATTTCATGATGTATGTATTTGTCTTTGTGTTTGGATTTGCAGGGTAAAAGCTCACCTGGAGCTTTTGTACAGTATGCTTCCCAACTATAAATAGTATTACAATGTCAACACAGAAACACGAATCATGCTGGTAAGGTTATCCAACCATTAATAATGTTACAATGTGTATTTTGCAATGCAGTCACTGGCGTCCTGGGAATTACAGTGATTATGTATTTTTGAGGGAGATTTTTTGCTGTGATTTATGACTATTAAAGTATATGTATTCTAGCAATGCTGGGAACATTAACTTTGTTTCCTCTTTTTCTACTTTGGTTGGAATTGAGTTTTTTACCCATTGCCTATGAATCTAGGAAGTATTGTTTTGATTGATCAGTTTTCTCAAATATTTGGTGAGAAGAGGCTTCTATTTAGCAGGCTAGATGATACAAATGCATTGTCAAAATTGGTATGCCTGCAGTCTCTTCCAAAATACTTATTTAAGAAAAATTGTAGGTGTGTTCCACTCTGTCCTGGTTGCTAAAGGCTTTCAAAATTCAAATAACACCCTCAGACAGTGCTTTTAAGTTTTTGGTTTTTTTAAAGGTCAAGGACAATT
The DNA here is from genome assembly GCF_017654505.1 of Polyodon spathula. Taxonomy (NCBI): domain Eukaryota; kingdom Metazoa; phylum Chordata; class Actinopteri; order Acipenseriformes; family Polyodontidae; genus Polyodon; species Polyodon spathula. Next base: position 1,207,107 of record NC_054565.1, on the reverse strand, counting down.
CTTTGTTCAGCATATTTTGTGTACTTATCTTGGCTTAATGTACATGAACACAAGACAAATAATGCAACAGGAGTAGTTGATCGAGACTGAAGTTTGACGATAATTTGAATTCCGGGAGACAGCCTGTAAGAGAACCTTTAAGTTATGCAATAATATGAAATAACTGATTTACCAAGAAGGTGTCAACAGGCAGAAATAATAGTATTCTAAAAATTGTCCAGATACTTTAATTATTAAAAATAACCACTGAAATCAAGGTATAGTGTGCATGGATTTGCATATCTGCATTATATAATGAGCTTAGAAAAATCATACAAAGGTATCGTTAACTTCTTACAGTGGGAGTCATATTTAAAGTTATTAAAAAATGTATTTTATAGTAAGATGTGGCAAACCTTCAAAAAGGTTGAAAAGTCTTTATGCTGATATGTTCATAAGTTTTCTCCATTAGGTGGCGCCAGCAGACAACCTCAGTTTCAAGATATGTATTACTGATCGTGCAGTTTGCTTTGACAGTGGTTCACACTGGTGGAGGTTTCTAAATCAGCAATGAGAGAATAGGACTTGTATGTTAAAACTTAGCTTTTTAATAAGGTTGTTCAAACGCTTTTCTTGCAGATAGCATGGGTAAGAGTTGTTATGAATGAGGCAACACCCTTTTTATTCTATGTATTATGCCTGCAATGGAACTGCAGTAATAGTATGGTTTTTTTTTGCCCCCTCTGCTTTCATACTGTGTGGTTGGCTTAAAAAGCATGGTTGAATGCTCATGCAAATTGCAAACAGTGCATTTGACTACTGTGCAGTGCCATTTTTGGCTCTGATGTAATGGCAGTATGCCATAGAGCAGTAGAACTTAGTTTTCAGTCTACAAGGTTCAATTAAACAGTGTAAAGGAATAAGGCTGGTTAATGTCTCAAGTATTATAAAGAACATGACAACAAAAAAGAACAGTAATATTCCCTGGATCTGTCTATGTGACATCAAAAAGGGATTTTATAATAATGGTTTGGGTTTTTGTGTGTGTGTTTTGATTGGCACCCATCACACTGTTGATAATAACGCAATTGCCTATGTATCGTATTAGACGCCTCGGAACTAGTCATTGAATAGGTGACATTGGAATGTCAAGATTTTTCAGAATCTTTAGAGATTTCTTAGAGGTTAGATTCTAAAAGTTAGAAAGTATGCATGATGGTTTAATATTAGATTTAAATAAGCACATTTTTCGGGTAATTTCATGCAACGATAAGATAGGGCAGCAAGTTAGATCAGCCATCTTCAGTAAACGCAGAGCAGCCTTCTCAATTTTTCAGTTTTCCACCGTTCTTCACAACGGACAATCATACCTTTTTGTACCCACAACTCAATAATTTCAAACAAAATATAAACCTGTATTGTGTTATAGACATGAGACATACTTATTCGTTTCAGATGCAGGTAATTTGATACCCTGGGCCTCCAGCATCCAGCTAGCACACATCAAAAGCAGTCTATACTTTTATGAAAAGAGGCTTCTGTCTGCCATTCACTTTTATTGGGTCTTAAATAATAAATCCAATGCATCAGCATTGATAGTTTAAAAAAAAAAAAAAAAAAAAAAAAAAAAAAGGCTTGATGTCAGCCTCTAGTTCTTATATTGTAATCTTTTATATGGATTGCTGAGATTTCATTATATATATAGCACAGCACAGCTGTACAAGCCAAAATAAAACATTATATATATATATATATATATATATATATATATATATATATATATATGTTTTATTTTGGCTTGCACAGCTGTGCTGAATGTATATTCACTTCAGTCAAACTTATAGCTACTACTAAAAGGACCATGTGAATTGGTTGTATTACAAAGGTGGTCTTCATAGACAAGCCATTTAACATACAGTACTTCAGTATGGTCATTACTGAGAGGTGGTCCTTTTGTACGGGTGGTTTTAATCCAGGTTTGACCGCGCCTGTATGTATGTCCCAATCTGCTATTGCAGACAGCGAGACATTAGGAACCTTTCATGTGTAAGTAATTAGTTTAAATCTGCCCTGAACAAATGTGTTCGAAAAGAATTGTGTTGACCTGATAGCTGCTTGGGTCAACTTATTTCACGCTGTCTAAACTTAATCCCCAGCGCATGTAAGTAGCCATGTCAAGATCACCATAAATGGGAGCTAATTTGAAGTACTTGCTGGGTTTTTTTTTTTTTTTATCTAAAAAGGGGAAGTAGATTGAATTGGCTCAAACGATTTCAAGTTCAAGGTTTTAATTGCCAGGGCAGGATTAAAATATAGGAATGCAGCAGTGCCATTGTTATTTGTATGCTTTCATCACAGATGCTTTTCAATAAATTGACCTTGTTCAAAACAGAAAGTAGATTTATAGTGTTAGTATAGAAAATATTGCATCTATTGGTCATGTCTGGTTTTGACAAGCCTGAAAGAACATACCTAGTTTCATATGTGATCATCTGCAGAGCTGCTGTATTAACTGGATAGAGAGCTGTTGATAAAAATAACCTATTACTGTAACCACAGCTTAATATATTAGATTTAAAGATTTATCAGCCTTAGAGAAATAGAGACACATATATATCTACTCCAAATTGCAAAACACACAGTTTTTTTAATTTTTTATACAGATATATACTTCTTGGCATGCCATAAATTATTCTGTGTAATTTTTCCTGAGACTGATACATTTTACATCTCTCTGTGGCTTCTGGTAATCAATTTCTAGGCTCTGTGGCTTGAGGTCATTCATTTTGGTGTTTTGCGATATTAGCATGTCTCTACTCACCTGTGTCTCCTTGCATTTCCCTGGTTGGTAGTTACATTGTAAATCACTTCATACTCTTCTCATAAATTTTTATCCCTTCATCAGACTTTGGCTTCATACCGTTCATATTCGCTCTTTGTCACTTTCTGTCGAATGCCATTCTTTTTACACTATACCATATTTCAATAATGCAGTTAAGCCACTGTCTCAGAAACACCTACAGTACAAAACAAGAATGGCAATGGAACAACCTGAGATAATCCTGCCCTCTAATTTTTAAGATTTACTAAGCAGTGGTAAGTAACCCCCCCCCCCCTCCCCCCCAGATAAAAACTGGTTGGAGGAATAGAATGCTGATCCAATCATGAAGATCTAGGGGCTTTTACTTCCTGTTTATAGTGAAAAGCAGTGGTGGCAGAGGTCCGAGAGAGCCACAATCCTTCAGGTTTTCTGAGTACCTTAAATCATCAGTGGCTAATTTTTTTTTAGTCTTGACCAATTAAGAAAATAATTGGTTCAATTAAGTGACTGAGAACTCAGTTGGACCAAAAACCAAAAGACCCTGCATCTCTCCAGGACCAGGGTTGGGCACAGCTGTCATAAAGCGTGTGTAGAGTGATATGTTAATAATGGAGTTTGCAGCTTTAGATCCAAGAATAATTTTGAGAACCACTCTAAACATCACCTTCTTAAAGGTTGTTTTCCCATTGTGCTGCTGCTGTATGGACAGGTTAGCTCACAGCTTGGCTGCAGTCCAGTCTGGTCACGATGAACTAAAGTGTTCTAGTTGGCTATTCAGTGAACTAGTGCTGTGTGAGGGGCTGAATGCGCATTGTATAACCCAGTCTGGACCTTTCTCCCTGTGAGTCAACTGGAAACTTGCCATGCATATGGATACTCTCCTATTTGTCAAAACTAATAAAAGTCTCAGAGGGAAGAAACAAAAGGGTTTTCTCCTCCAGTTAAAACAAAATACACATATACCTGGTGCCTCAATGTATTTCTTTTAAGCAAAAGAAAATAATGTTCCTCCAGATTTATTGTTTCTCAAGAAGAAACAGGTAGCCATATTCTAAGCAGCCGACAATTATTCAACTTCCAGTAAGCAATTTAAGTGTCCCTTTTCACACTCGTTTAATGATCTTGTTCCAATAAAAAATAAATAATAAAAATGATTGCATGGCTTCACGTCACTGGAGACACACTGATCTAAAAGAGAATAATAAGAATAGCAATGGGCATGTGGATTATGCTATTTCAATATGACATGAATTCTAGGCCAAGAAAGTGCTGTTAAAAATGGAAAAGCTTATTTCCTGCCAATGGCGACCTTGTGGCCTGCACGCCTGGGAAGTTCAGTTGTGAGGAGCGGATGATTGATAGAATCTCTGGAGTCCTTGTTTGTTGGTGTCAGTCGCACATGGAGATAGCAGGAAGAGGATTGCGGCCAAACCATAGAGGAACTGTTAATCAAATCACACAACAACTGCCAACCCACAATTTTAACTCTATCACAGAACCCGACAGAAACGCTAGTGGAGCGCAACCATTTAAAATCCATTGTGTGCATGTGAAAAGTGATCGATAATGTTACACGATGAGAAAAAATAAAAATAAAAAAAACCTTAGAGTCCTCGAGCACCCCTGTTTTTATAGCGCCTTTTAAAAAATGATCAGATAGCTGCAAGTTTTTTTTTTTTTTTTTTAGCTTTATACTTTTTGAAATTTAGCTTTATACTTTATAGGTTTTCTTTCCCCACCTCTGCTATCCCAATAAGATTAAGCATCCATGTCAGTTTGTTGGTTCCAATACGCACAGGTAGGCACATTTAGGGAAGCGATCCCTGGTATGATACTTGACAGATTCTGTAACAATTCTGGGCTCTGACAAAGCTGACTGATTAAAGCACCTTAATGGGATTTTGATGGGTTTCCTCTCTGCAGTGATTTGGGGAAGCTTGGAGCCCTGTTGACTACATAATCATGCAGCATAGTGGACCAATGCAGTAGACATCTGTTACTAAAATTAAATGATCAGTACTCAACACTGCAGATAAACTTGGCTCGAAATTTAACCCGTTTAGGGTGACACTGCAGTGGATACCTGCTTTTAATAAGTCATAAAAATACATAAATCTTACATGTTCTGTTTTAAAATAATTGAATTCCGACAATGGGCTATGGATGGCTAGCCAGAATCTTGCATGTCCAAGCGTGTTCACACTATATAACCCATTCCCTTATCACGTTCAATGGAAAAACAGTATTTCTGTACCGAGTTGCAGACAGTTGTAGCTACAGCGCTATGACCCATTGGTTTCTGAACTTGCATCTGCTAGACTATTTACACGAGAACAGCATTAAAGCACAAGATTAAGGCAAAGCTTTAGGATAAAAAGGCATCTGCTATTAAATCAACTGCAAAAATACTAAAGGTGACAGTTCTGTCTTTTTGTTCGGTTTCAGGAAGGTGTTGCAAGCTCTGGGTGGTACAGAGTGGAAGGTGTCTCGAACGTTAGTGACAAAACTGAAATGTGCTGTGTTGGATATATACTACATATTCAAAGTCTAGCAGGTATAACAACATAGCTGAGGGTATGCACTCTGGTTGGGCTGGATTCTTGATGTTGCTATGTAATAAATTAATTACTGTCCAGGCTATGATTGGCTGAAATGCCCTTGAGCTTTGAATAAATACCATGTCGAAGAAAATGATAATGTTTTTATACTTCCTGCCTTCAAAACAGATTGTTTTTACCAGAACAAATAGTTGTACAAAAAATGGCTTGTACAAGAATTAATGAAACATACTAATAACATTAACGTGTTCTAAAAAAAAAAAAAATACATACAATCAGTTTGCATTTTTAAATTGATTTAATGTCATTCCAGAGATTTTGAATTGATAGCTTGTTTACTGGCTTACATTTACAATACAGAAATTGAATGAAATGTTGTACCCTATTTCCAAGAGCAATGGCTTATCGTGCGCTGCTAAATTGCTTGCAAATGATATCATAAATTGGAATATTATGACAGAGGTAAGGGTAATTTGCTGCCAAATAGGGTAAAACCAATTTAATATCTGAGCACAAACCTTAGAAATGGATTTCAGTATGGCATGAAATATAAAAAGCTGAAAGTCTGGTAATTTCTCAAACTTCATTATACATTATATTTAAATAACCATGAACTATATATATATATATATATATATATATATATATATATATATATATATATATAGTGTCAGCATTTTGCATTGTAGTGAAACTACAAGTCCCTATGTGTGTAATTACTGTGTTCTGAGTTTAAAATAGAAACTAGAGTTGTGTTACCCGCCTACATAGGAGCTAGTGAGCCGTATAATAGGAGTGAACAGTGGAAAGGCTTGGGGGACGGTGTATTGACAAAAGTAATGCCAAGTCTTATCACTTTGTTAACCCCACTAGTTCTTCATATTCAACTAAAATTGATCTTGAGTGTACTGTAACAACCACAATTGCCACTGTGGTGTTTTGAAAGGGAGCACAAATATGATTGGTTGGATGTGGGTGTATGTGACTGGTGCTGCCTAATGCTATTTCGATTGGCTGAATTGATTTTTCGGGTTCAATGTACAGTATCTGGGTAATGTTTATGTGAACAATCTTGGACCTGTAGAATAGGGTTGTAGCTTCCAGTATATTTCACTAAACACTGCCCCTATTAGACAACTTGACACAAAATTCAACCCTCGTGCTATAAATAAAATATTTCAGATCCCTAAATGCAATTTGCATCACACACGGGGCATTTAAATCTACGCAATTACGTTATCTGAGCCAGATAACACCTCACACATTTCTCTTGAAAATTAGCTGTGAAATATTGCTGTGAAAGAGCTATGGTGCTATTTCCTTTGCTTGCACATAGCTAGGAAATTTTCAAAAGTGAGACTTGATGCAAACAAATAAGTCTGCTAATTACTGTGGTTTATAGACTGGCATATATCTATCTGTTGTATTTAATGCCACGTCTCTTTGCCTACAGTTCACCCATATGGCACCCTCCATCTGTTTTGTTAATTTCATTTTTGCTTTTGTATGAATATAGCTTAACAATCTGCCTTAACCATTTAACTGCCCAATTCAATTGACGTTTTCTTTCCTTCATCTTTTGTACTCTTTATCTATATTAAGGCAATACACTCTACTCACACAACTGCAATTACGACACAACCCTTGGTCCCTCATGTGCAGATTCCCATTACTGAAACGCTATATTGACCTTTTCTATTAAAAAATAATTCTGCTTATTTCAATGCTCTTAAAGTGTTACCGAGCAGGTAGGGTGTCAAACACCACACATTACTTTCCATAGTTTCCTGCTTTGCTCTACGTATTCCTGCAATATCTTTTTCAACATAATTGCGATCATTTTTACCAGTTATTTTTGTTGCCCCATGGTAATGCATCAGGTCTTCCTGTCAAAATTTTTTATGAATTCAAAACATTGGTGGCTTCAATCCAACCTGTTCAATCAGAAATCATTCGTTGGTTTCTGACTCCTCTCTCTTGATTGGTTAATCTCTTCAGGTTCAGGGGGGTAGGAACAGGTTTATTATTATATACGGTTTGTGCAGTCAGACCCCATACTGCATAAGAGGACATCCTTATAACAATAAGATACACCCTACACAGGATGTATGAACTTATAACTTATATTATTTATTGACTAATAGAAATTTAAAGAATAGGTAAATGTCCTTTCCCTAAGACACTTCCAAGAACGCAGATGCTTTTCTCAAGTCGCACGAAGCCTTGGGTACATTGTGTCACTTTGTGGCGTGGAACTTGGTTTTAGCCTAGACTGCATTTCAGGCCACTGCATGGCACACAGGGGAGACTTGGGTTTTGATACAGCAAAGTTGCCTCAAACATGATCTCCTGGTTTCCTAGAACCAGGTTTCAAGCCACTGCTCCTGAAAAAAGAGGCTGTGTGTTCCCAGGGATTAAGAAATCTAAATATGCATAAATTGATTTAATTTCAGAGACAATTATTATTTAATAATCACCTGGAGCTTTAACAGCTGCAGCCTGCATCAGAGGGCTTTCTGTTTCGTGGTACATCACAGCTTCTTTTCAGACACGCACTTGGTAAAGTGCTACCTCATTAATTGCATCACACTGAGAGCAACGTCAAGGGAGAAATATTCTAAGCTTTATGCTGCAGTGAAAAGTTAGCACTAATCTTCTTCATTAATTGCCTTATAACAGCATCCTTATTGTTTCATTCTGGTTGATTTTGCCACGTTTTTCTCAATATTTCTTAATGACTTTTAAAAACATGAATATAACTCTCAGTACTGCCAGTTTTTCAGCTTCTTCTCATGCAAGGTTTGGGGCTGAACAGAGTTTACAAAATATATTTTAGCATAGTTCTATAGTGACTATTTTGAAGACACCAAGAAGGACTTTTAGTCAAAATATTTGTTACTGAACTTACTAAATGTATCACTGTTGAATGTTTTATAGCCTAAAGCGATTAATTCCAAATCATCGTTTGTGCATTTCTTTCATAAAAGAAAACACACCCAATAATTTACTGTACCAAGCCAGACAAAAACTACTTCTAATTTAGGGCAGTGGTTCCCAACCCTAGTCTTCTGGTTTTCATTCGAACTGAGCTCTCAATTACATAACTAGACATTAAAGAGACTAGACATTTGCTTAATTAGGCCTTCTTAATTGTCCTCAGCTCCTAAAAAGTTGCAGATTTCACGCTACTTATAAAATGTTATAGCTAACTTGAAATCTGCAACTATTTAAGAGCTGAAAACAAGTAAAACATGTCTAATTAAGCACGGTGAGGGTTTACTTAAGTAATTGAGTTCAGTTGTAATGAAAACCTGAAGATACATGGGGTCAGGACCAAGGTTGGGAAGTGCTAATTTAGGGGCTTATATGTTATTTATTGTCTATTTTAGAATGGTAATTTATGGTATTTCCTTTCTGGATTATTTCCAATTTGGAGTAAAAAGCTTGGACCATAAAGCATAGTGTATGGTGTTGCCTTTTTACTACAGTATATCATTGTGGCAGGGCAGAAGCCCAGTTGCTGTAACTAGCGTGTGTGTGGTAATGTAAGGTTGGCAAGGATGGGGTCAAGTAGGTAACTGATGCTAATTGGTAAGTGGCCACATGTATATAAGAAAGGAGAAATCATTTGTTGTGGGGAGGGAGCTGGGTGATTATTTTGGAGCTGAGCTGAGCTGAGCTGAGCTGAGCTGTGCTGTGGTGTGCTGTGCTGTGCTGTGCTGAGCTATGCTGTGCTGTGCTTTATTATTTTGACAATGTGTTTTGAAGGCAATTGCCCAGCCTACAGCCGGTTAGTCTTTTGTTTGAACCTTTATGTTGGCCCTTGTGCCAGTTTGTTTGTTCCTATTTATTTTGTGTTTTGTTTATAAAATGTGCAACTTCCTTGTCTCTGAGTCTCTTTCCTGCTGATAACACTTGGGCCCACAGAGTTATCCTGGAACAACCATGATAAAAGAATAAAGGTGTAGTACCATCATGGTACATGATAAAAATAAATCATTGTTGTGTAGATCTGGTAATAGGGGTTTTACAGAATAGATCTTGAATGTGTAAACATTGTGAACCTAACATCACAAGCTAATTCAATGTCCTACTGTATTTCTCTATACACATCTGTGTATGTGTTTTGAAGAGCCACATTGTAAATTTATTGAAGCTATAGATCCTTAGACTGTCTGATATCATTAGATGATGTATTTTTTTTATCAAAGGAAGTCATCTGAAGGTTGTTTTAAAACTATCTAGTTCATTAGTCAAGGTACCTCAAGAAGTTCTGAGTAATACATCATCCCTGCTTGTTCTCGGCTCACCTCAGTACATTTCCAAAAAGCCCCAACCAGAACAGTGCTCACCACGTTTCATCAGTCACAACACAGGCAAATCCAATTTAACAAGAAATCTTACATACAAATGAATTACCACTCTGGGATCCTTAGGCTGATTGAAATGAACAACTTAGCTTTGCTTAAAAGTGTAATATTTCTGCATTGCTTTAATATGATTATGTACCATGTGTTTTAGTGTTCATGTGCTCCTATTTGTTAAGAACATACATTGCTGTCAGGAAATTAAAGAAGACTATCAAACATGTGTTAGAGCCTTTCAAGGACTTTTAATGGAAACCAGGAAGAGGTGGCACGATTATTTTCATTTTCCCTGCATGTTGTCAATGTTACAATGAAGAAAATGTGCTTTTATATGTCTTTATATTATTTTTTACACATCGATATATAAAGGCACACATACTGTGCTGGGAAAACTAGTAATTCAGAGGCAAAAGTAACTATGTTTGTAGCTATGAAGTATCAGAGATAACTGCTATACATTTGTGAGCCAAAATAGATATCTGTATGTGAAGTAAGTCATTTATTAAAGGATGCCTTACATAAATAAAACCTATTCTACTGTAAAGTAGATTCTCAACACAAGGGCAGCACTCTGCCGTGCACTGACCCTTTTGAAAACATGATATCTGGTACTACAGTACGTTAGGTTAAAGAAAGTTCTCAGGGTTCATGTCTTACTCTCAGTAAGTGTGAAACGAGGTCTTGCCCCCTCAGCCGTGTCTTCAGAGGAAACATTGGCTGTAAAGCATGGCAGTCAGCAAGGGGCAGCAGCTTGATTAATGACAGTATGGAAGACGTTGAAGGGGTGGGGAAGGTATTTCCTTCTAGGTGAAACGACAAAGGAACTGAACGCTACCTAAAAGCAAGGCTGTTTGTGTATAAGGGCTTGTAAACAAAAAAAAATGAATTTGTCCTTTCATGACCTACAGTACTTTCACAGAAGCGGTTAACCTTATATACAGTAAACTCACCTCTTACACACCATTTCTGAACAGTCTGTTGTAAGTTTATTTTGCTGTGCATTAGGTTCTGTTGTGCTATCAATTTTCTCCCTGGGTGTTAACATTGATTAACAAGCTCTATTGCTGCATAACTGCACACATTTCCCAGGCATCAGCAGTTGCCTTCGAATCATTTATCTTTAAGTACAAGCATGGACATCATGTAGCTTTATCAGAATTAGTTATCAACCAATCGAAACAACCCTGTGTTAGTGTCGGGCTGAGCACAGTTAATCACAGATAGCCATGCATATGCCACTTATACTGTAACAGACATTAGTGCCCCATTAGAAACACTTCAGTTCTGAAATAGTAAGACTTTGATATACTTTTAATGAGCCATTTGTCAAATTGATCATTCTAATATACCAGTACTTTAAATGCAATCGATGGAAAATAAACTTTAATTAAGAACCCATTTAGAAGCGTGCAGATAGATCATTATTCCTTATATAATGTATTTCATAAAAGAAATATTCTAGGATAGAATTGATAACCAGTTTGTTGCACTGCCCAAGACAAAGAGATCTCCAGGACTCACCTGAGATCTGTGATCTCCAGACCATCTTACTTGAGAAGTTTAGTAGGCCAGTGGTTAGTATTGTAGCTGTTGCAGAAGTATTGCAGTGAATTAGGTAGCATTTAACGGTATAAGAAAAATACACTATAGATTATGGTTGTGCCTCCAGTTGGAATGTATTGGAACCTCCTTGGCGTAACTAAAGTGTATTAAGTATAATGTGATTATGTCCTTGTAGGACTGTAAACCCATGCAATTCAAGCTAATTAGAAACCTGTCAGTCTCTGCTCAAGGACACATCATTCCCAGGTCAACTGACCTCCCCTTTAAACCCAAGAGAATGCTTCTGTTATTGCTTAAATGTTGAGGGGGTGTGTAAGGTTGGGGGGGGGGGGGGGGGGTTGTTTCTCTGACCAGTTCAGGGGTACTGGTTGTCTCAAGCGACAGTCAATGGGATATTAACTCTTTAACCTCTATACAGCTGATTCAGTTCCCGGTCACCAGGTCAGCACTGTGTACATGTGCAGATAACTTAGATTTCGCTTTTCTGGGAGGCCGAGAGAGCCCCGCTCACTGTCTGGGATTATAAAAACATAAAAAAATAGAGTTGGGTAATCTTTTGTGTTAGAATTTTCTTTTTAACCTGGAATTGCTATGAAAGTCATATGTATTGATTCATGGTCCGAGCATCACAATGCAACCTTTATTTGATGAAGACGATTTTTCACGGTGACTGCTTTATTACATTTTGCTCTTGGAGTGTATTACGGACTGGAAATATAATAGCATTGACTAAATCTGTTTTATTAAAGACACAAAAGTTCACGTGCATAAAATACAAGTAACTCATATGAGCCAAAGACCCAATAATCACTGATAGTAATAAAGGTGGCAATATCTTGCACCTAGCAAAATATAATAAAACACATTATAGGTTATTGTACATCAATGTGGATTGATGGTTCAGTATGTAATATTTCAGTTCTGTTTCCTTATGACAGTCATGAGACACATCATTGTTGGAACCTACGCAGATACCAAATTGAAGAGATTAGGAATACATTATTGTAATGCATTAATATTAAATGGTTTTGTATCTATTATAAATGATATAAGAGGCCAATTTAGTATTTTTTTTTTCCAAGGCTGATGTGCTAGACTCAGTGGAAGTGATACCTCAACACACGACTGTTAAAATAAGTATGCATTATAATCAGCTTGTACAGTGGGTTCTAGTATTACACCCCTGTAAATGACATACACTCTTCATAGAGAATTGCAGATGAGAAATAATAATAATAATAATAATAATAATAATAATAATAATAATAATAATAATAATAATAATAATAATAGACTGCAACTTTCCTTACAAGGCATTTGTAATTGCTTCCAAAACACAATGTGTTGTCAACAGCCTGACAAGACAAGGGCTGGCTCAATATACCTGTAGTCTTTAATATTTATAAGAAGAAGTATGTCTCTGTCTGTGTACAGAAATATGGTTCCTGCAATGATAGGCCAGGCTGCTAGTTTTAGTGACTTTGAAAGCAAAGGAATTTAGAAGAAAAAAAATTTGTAACCAAATCTGGCTTGGATGTCAATGGAAGAATGCATTTATAAATTTCAATTTCATGCTTCAATAAAAAAAAACACCCACTCACCTCACCCAAGCAAATATGAAAAGATTGGAAATAAAGTAAAGCTGTACAATTGTTTTGCAACGCAGTGAACACCATGCATCCCAACTTACAATCAATCTGTTGTTTTGTTTCAATTTACTACTATAACTGTGTCACTAGAATGATATTGTTTTGTTTTGTTTTACAGCAAGCGAGAGTTAATACAGTCATAACCATTAAACCTGATAGAATGTGATTTTTTCCTTTCACAGGGACAGTATGGGCAATATTCTGAAAGTTATGAACTTTTTTTTTTTTCTGGAATAAAAAAACAAAATAAAAAACACCAAATACAATTCTAAAGCAATAAGACACAACTTAAGACTGCTTAAAACGTCTATTTGGGGTCTGCTGTCATTAGTGAGGGTTTTTCTTTTTTCCTTCCTGAAAAATGTCCAATATCCAACCCATGTTTCTTCACAATTCTTCCCCAGATACAGTATATGTAAGAACTTTAGTGATGTTCAAACAGAGAGCTACCATATACCTCCAGGTATTAGTGTTACACATGTTCCTTAGCAAGTTTAATCACAATTGGGCAAGTTGTTCTGTAGATATAGCTTCCACGATACACCCTGGCTGGGCTCCAGCAAGGGATAACTATATATGTCAGGACTGCGGTTCTAGGGTTCCTCATGAAATCCATGAAGGCACCATCATAGTTTTCAGTCAGTAAAATCTGCCAAATTAAATCATGGGAGAGTTATTGTTTGTTTATTAGTAACTATTTAAAACATACAATAAAAGACAAAAATACAGTGAGGTTGAAGTGAATCCACAGAGGTTTTAGAAGTGCATCTAGAATGGTAGGTATAGAAATGCAAGGTTACCTAATAAATAAATAACAGGCATCCGCAAACTGTCAGTGCAGCTCATTCTCATGACCTGAATACCCTTTGCTGGCAGAAAACCCCATATTGGTGTGCTTTTCAAGCAACTTTAATCATGATGCTCTCCGTTAGAATTTAAAATAAATAAATAAATAAATAAATAAAACACACTTGCTTACAGTGATATGCTCCTGCCAGATGTAGACTCACTTAACAATGACTCCCAAGGCAACCAATAATTTCAGAGATGATTCATAGACGCATTATCTTTGAATTCCTGCAGATCACAGCGTTTGTCAGAGGTAGCTGAAATTAAGCTCTCGAAAAAGTAAATTCCCACAAGTGCCCTTAATTATTTATATTAAAAAGCTACAACCAGAGATGAGTTGGTACAGAGTGCCGTTTCTCTCAGCTCAGTTAGGTTTAAGCTTTTTTAAATTGACATTTCTCAGGTTCAGGTTCTCTGAAGATGGTTTTCTGAATAGATTCAGCTGACAGCTTTCTCTGAGGGGAGGGGTCAGCCAGTTCAGTTACCAATGTTTATTCAATGGAAATAATGAGGGCTTTAAAATAAATGTCCCTGGGGTCCTTGTAACGATAGAAGGTTTTATTCTAGAGGTGCATTTCATTTGATAGAGGTTTTAATGTCCAGTTCGTGAACAAAAAATGAATGGCACAGACACTATCCACAGTTTACATGGAAGGTAGCACACTGGCAATGGTATGGAGTAATTGCTACTGAAATAGACCTATCGTTAATTATAACTGCTTAAACCGTCAGGGTTCAGGTTTGAAGTACTTTCTACAGAAGAAGAAGAAGAAGAAGAAGAAGAAGAAGAAGAAGAAGAAGAAGAAGAAGAAGAAAGAAAGAAAGAACACTGTGGTATTATTTTTCCAAAAGGTCAGTCTTATCTGAAACATTTGAAACCTCTGAGACCTGTCCAAATACTGTACGAACTTTTCTGAAAATGCTTTAACGCTCACTTCAGTAAACATTGGCTTGGCATACCTAAGTGAACACACACGTGTTGTTTCTGAATGTGGTTGTACTGTATGTCTGGAAAAGAGTTCTTTGTTAACAGTAACTGCCAGTTATTAAATGTTCGCAGTCCTATAACCCATGCAAAGTATATTTCTTATTGTCCACCAATATAAAAGAATGTGATATAAAGCTGATATAGCAGACTTCAAGTGTAAAGGACACTGCTCAGTTGAAAGCGGTTTAGCTCTGACCTTGCACTGACGGGTAATAGCTTCCCTGTAGGGTCTGATCTACCGGTCCATGATGGATTGAGTTTACAAGCTTTCCATCAGCCTTGGTGTAAAACAGAAACACATGACCCTCAGGGGGGAAAAGGGAAAAGCAGAAATTGGCTCTGTGGTTTCTTAAAGGTCCCTCTCAGACTGAAAGGTAGCACTGCTGCAATGGTATGTATTTTGACCTGGTATGAACTAAAGCAGATCTATTGTTGTACAGTTTACCATATCAATACCAGTGTGCTACTGAATTGGGTCCACTGTTTTGGCAAGGCTTTGATCTGCTAATGGTTATGCTTGGGTATTATGGAATACACATTAGTATAAAATATATATTTGTTTGCAGTCACAATAGATCTTTTTAGGAGCACTTTTTCCATGTTTTATCCATTTTTCTGTAAAGAAGACTTTACCAGCGTGGAAAAGTGCCCTGAATTTATTAGGACAGCGGGTGATGGTACTGTAGTTATTCCCTCGATTGCAACATATTCACATGGGATGCAAAACAGGTGGATTGCATTGCTTAGCTGTAGGTAGAAACTTCAGATTTCACTTTGACTGTAGTGTTTGTCCTCTTTTGAGTAGTTTTTTCCAAGCTTATAATACACATGGATCAGAACAACTTTACATTTTGAAATGATTACTATTTATTTACTTATTTGGCAGGTGCATTTGTCCAAGGTGATTTATAGGTGTTACAGGCGAGCACAGGGTTAAAATGCAAGGTCAATATTTAAATACAGTATAGTTTATAGTAAATGCTGCCAATACTACTCTTTATGGTGCCTTTGGACAAATATCTCTTCTGAATGCTATATTGATCTCTTCCTGACTACAGTTGACCTTGACAGATGACTTTTATCCTTGGGAAGAGAGGGATTCAACATAAAGAGTCACAAAGTGGCAACTTGCTTATAATGGGAGTTAATGCATCACATTAGACTTGACTGAACAGCGGTGGCTTTTTCTTTACTGGTCTACATACAGTATAGAATATTCAGGTTGAAAGAGGCGGGGCCACGGCGAGTATGGAACTTTAGGAACAAAGCCGAAATGATCTGTGTTTGAACTAAACCATGGCACAGAAGTTGAGTCTGATAAGAAATGTGACACATGTTTCTTCTGGGTTTGTAGTTTAACTGCATTGCTGTGATCACATTCTGCTGCTTAATTATTAAATAGTTATCTGTGCTCCGATTGGCTGAAATGACCTTGAACGTTGTTTCAGTAAAAACTTTGTGCTAACCCACTCTTTCAACCTATTTGCTCACCTGGCCAGTCTCACACATATTAAAACATTTTTATTTTTAGTGATTCAATATGTTGTATAATGGGTATATATACACTATGTATAAGTACCAACATAATTTGAATTGAAGGACACAATACAGACATAATTAGTTACCTTGCATGTAAAGAGTTAATGTTTTGGCATGACAGATAATGAAGAGGCTGTAGGAGAGCAGATTCTCAAATAAGGCTTCAGCATCACAGAATGGACATGCATGTTTCACTGCAACCCTGTAGCAAACATTGTCAAATAGATAATGTACATCCAAGGCCAGGTGCATCGTTACTTAGGGAATATGTTTTAAACATGTCACCAAAGAGCAGTGCAGCCGGCTTGTTAAAATCAAACTATTCAGCATCCTGCAGCTGTTGTCTCTAGATGGGTCTTGAGCAATCCCCAGCTTCCCCATAACAAGCTGCCAGGTGAGGAGAGATGCTGAATGAATGTGCTTTAAGAACATCGGCATACCTGGGATTTCCCATCTCTCCTTGACCTTGATCTGTTTTTAGTAAAAACTGACACAGGTTTTGCATTTGTTAACATATTTAAAATTCATGAATCCATTGATGGCATCTCTACGTGGATGTGTGCTCATTTTAAATTGTGACTGGGAATGTAAAAAGGATGCAGTAAAAAATATAAAATAAAATTAGATTAACTTTGTATATCATTTTCATATTTGCGCTATGTGATATTTCTTGTTGATGTATGTCTTACACAGTTCCCAGGATCTGGTTACTGAAACAAAAAATATATATTTAAAATTAATCTAAACAAGAAGAATACAATAGCTAAGATAACTATTATGTTTCAAAGCAGTACCACGATGCTCTTAAACACCTTGGACAAAGATTAATTAATTCCAGAAAACCATTGAACTTGGGATCATTTTAAACAAGCTTTGTAACTAATCAATAAGGGGAAGTTTTAAAGTGCAGCCGCAAAGCAGCATTAGTGGCCCTCAAGTTTTAGTTCGCTTGGGAGCAAACTTTTTTATTTTATTATCATTTTTTTTTTTTACTTTTGTAGTGACTAAGACCTACATCATTCTCATCAGTTTTCCCTGGTCTAAAAATGCCTCTGTCCATGGTGCTGATGCTAGATAGTTGAGAACACTTCTGATACAACATTAAGAAATAGTTTGAAGTACAAAGCTTACTCCATTTAAACAGATTTGCTCACAGGCAGTCCCTGATACAAGTTTACAGCTGCAACCATTATAAAAGCAAAAAATAAAACTATGGTAAATAGCAAACAAGTTATCCATAGCAAATTTTAATAAGGGGTGTTGCCCAACAAACTAAATGGTGTAAGTGACAAGACTAAGGCTGTGCAAATAGACATACCTTGTGATAACCTGGATTGAGTATGTCTGAAGAAACCAGGTTTTATAGCACTGGCTGACTGTCTGACTTCCTTGAACAGTAAGCCAGGCAGCAGGTATAGAGAAATGACCAGATGACTGTTGGGAGAATTACTGGCTGCAGCTAGCTGTTCCTGCAAATAAGAGAATATAAGTTCTAGTATATGCATTATAATCTTAATAATCTATTTTAAATGCTTTCATATTATAAACTACAATCACATGAGTTAATCACACTTCTTGCTTTATTACTTATGAGGAACAATTATTCCAGATCCCCTTGATTAGCTTGAATCTCCTTTTCTCAGTACTAAAATAATGAACCTTTTAAATCAACCAGCACACCTTCCTCCCTTGCCTGGCTTCAAGCCCCTGACCTAGGAGGATGGCCCTTGCTTTATTCATTTCTGTCAGGGAAGCAGCTTCCAAACAGCTGCCTTTGGGATTACTGAGTGCTGAGCAGATGCTGCCATCTCCTGCTCCTGGGCAGTCAAGAGGTGGGGTGGGGGTGGGCCCCACCCCCAGGTTCTCACCAGTGGTCAGCCTCCGTGAGAGCCCTGCACACAGCAGTCCTGATTCCTCATTAAAAACACCCCTGCATCAATCCCGGTGTCAGAAGGATTGGCCCGTGCCGAGCTCTTTGTGGTCCGCTATTTATTTACAGATTGCATAAATGCTTACTCTGCTATAATCAGTGCATCCCCCCCCCCCAAGGTGATATTAATAGTTTTAATTGCCTTGTATCAATTAAATGGTGGCAAATGAACTCTGTTGGAAACTGAGCTAGTCATCAATGTCTGCAGAGTTGCATTTTTTTTAATTATATATATATATATAATATATATATGCTACAGTTTTGTACTTTTCAATATTTTAAAACGAACTTGTCAGACCTTTTCCCCTAAGTGTCTTCTAAAAAATTTTTTAAGTATTTTTAAACATTTTGTTATGTTATCCGGGAACAATCGTTAGCAATGTCAACATGTGTTCTTTACACAAGAAAGCTATCGTAGTGGTTCACCATTTGGTTCATGTGACCAAGTAACTGTATTTTTGACTAAAACAGACTTTCACAACAACAGTTATTATTATTATTATTATTATTATTATTATTATTATTATTATTATATTATTAATAATAATAATAATAATAATAATAATAATAATAATAATAATATAATAATAATAATAATAATAATAATAATAATAATAGAAGAAGAAGCAGTGTAACTTTAATAATGACTCAGGCAGTGATACAAAGTGAGAATTATAGCACACTGTTAGTTCACAAGAACAGCCGCAGTCTGTATTATTTATATTATTAAGTTTGTCCTGTTCAATTTTGTATTAATAATTCAAATACAAAGAAGAAGTTGGCTTCAGCAATAATGTGTTACTGTATATAGCTGCTGGCTTCCTACATGTGGCATTGTGATATCTTCTGCTTCAAATTTAGGTGTCACAACTGACAAAATATAGATGCAGAAACTGCATGAGGCGTTGTGTTATGAGATCTCGGCAGTATGAATAATTCTGTCGAAAATGAACTTCAAGGCTCTACTTTTTCTTTTTTGCACCAGTGGATTTTGTTCAGATGGGCTGAATGTATTCAATGGACTCTTTTAAGAGGTACTGTTTATAACAGGTTTACAAAGCAGAATTAAAAACACATCTGGGCTGATACCTAGCAATTATTATAGATGCAAGTTCTAATACGTATCACATGTAAACTGACCTCTCATTGGCAATAAAGAAAGATTCTAAAACTGTCCAGAGTCCATGTGTGTTATTTGTAACAATGTGTCAAGTCGATTATGAAACACTGTAGAAATGTGTGCAGAACACTCACATGATCTGAATCCCAACATGAATTCGTATTCGAGCTGAGCCTTAGTATACTGTATATGCTATTGTATCTTTTTTATATACATTTTTTACAGGCAGCAGCCCATTATACCATTATATGTGTGGCTTGGACAACAGTCCAAGCCACACAGCAAAAACCAATGGTGAACTACTGTATATGCTGTGCTTCATTTTAAGAAAACAGATTACCAATTTATTAATATTTTACCACTTTATTAGGTCGTTATTATCTCTGTGATCCTCTACATGCAAAGGTACTGTGTATAGATGTATTAACAGTTAATCTTAGTTGCCTAAAGCCTTCTGCATTCATGATCTCCCTTTTAAAATCAGCTCATCGTTTATTCCTTTTCATTATTCCTAAAACCATTTTTTTTAAATCAATTTGCCTGGGGAAAAAAAAGAGAAAGTTAGCAGATGCAGGCCTCGGGTAGGAAATACAATGAACTACTGAGGATCTGTGGAAGAACAGAGAAACAATAAACAAGCTAAAAAAAAAAAAAAATCACTGGGAGATTTAATGGCTAATGTTGAAAAGGGTTTCTTGACTGGAATTAATCTAAATGGGCTTTAAAAAAACAACGGTCCTTAACAGAACATTCCTTAAAGCAGTCCTTAAAGTTTTCTGAATAAGGTTCAAAATAAATTAATGCTGGCTGAAATCTGAACAGATCAACAGTACTCTACCATATTGCTTTGGAACCCTGAAAGCATGAAACGTCAGCAGTTTGCACAAAGGTGACATTCATAAATTAAACTCCAGATGGCAGTAGACTTTATACTTACAGATACAATGCTATGCACCAGGTACAAGATTGCGTGAATGAAGATGAGAAATTAACCCCTCAATGGGTTAAGGGAGAAAAATATAGTGACAATCAGACTGGCACATTATCAGATGCAGTGGGAAGGCTGTGTTGCCATTGGGTACAGACGTTGCATGATAGATAGATAGATAGATAGATAGATAGATAGATAGATAGATAGATAGATAGATAGATAGATCAATTTGTGGTGCTAGATTTGTACTAGGAAATAATATTCTGTAACAAGTATACGGTTTCTACATTATTTCCACCTTGAATGCATCTTCACACTGCTTTGAATTTGTAAGTCAATAAGGCTTCCATTTGATTACATTTCATATGCAACCTAGAAGGATTTTGTAGAACAGCAGAGATGTAGAGATCCTCCTCAGATTTAATATACACTGTTAAGAAGAACATTACCAGGGTAGAAACCTCCACTTACACAGTCTGGTGCCAAACCCCATGGAAAATACACATCAGGACTTAGCACTCGCTCAATGTACTCTGACAGCAATGTGCTAGGATAAGGCAGTGCAGTCTTTAGGGGATGAGAAGTACAACGTGCTAGGATAAGGCAGTGCAGTCTTTAGGGGATGAGAAGTACAACATATATATATATATATATATATATATATATATATATATATATATATATATATATATATATATATATATATATATATATATATATATAAGCCTTGTCTGAAGAAAACCTTTTATTTCCTTGTCTTCCCTCGGCATTTGTCAGACGCAAGTTAAAAGTAAATTGTTAATATTCATTTTATTTTTATTTTTAGCCCACACTAGACCACAGATTGAAACAGTCCTTAAGTAAAAAAAAAAAAAAAAATTTTACATTTGCTGCATGCTGTTTATTCTATTTTCAATTTACTCAGACCAGGCTTAATGAAAGACTTTATTGATCATATGATTTTTTTCGATTAAAAAGTGATTTCTACCATTTTAAAAATCACTTTAAACATGTGTGTCTCTGGCCCTTTAAGGACGGATGTTGTAAAAACAGACCTGTGGCATTTTATCAGTGGATTTGGCATCAGCTGGAGCAAGGGACTATGGTGGCATGACAAGCTCAATTTACAGAAGCTGTTATTTAAACAAAGCATTTGAGGTAGAAGAGGAAACATGCTACAACAGCGACAAAATATCCTTAGATTGTTTATTGCCTTTTCCGTCCATGCCCTATAGCAAACTGTATGCTAATAAGTGCTGGAATACACAGATGACTTTGCAAACTTGGCAAAACTGACAGCTCCAATTAAATTTCCATTTCTCCTTTTTAATTAATTTCAAGGAAAAAGGACGGACTGACTAGTTGTTTTTTTTTTTCAACAGATGGGCAAATAATTAATTTCATTAATGTTCACAAGAAACTTTCTAAAATATTATTAATTAACTAACAAATCACAGGGTATTTATTGCTCTCTAGCTGTGGATGTGGTATTGTCAACGCGTGCTCATTAAAATTTGATACATACTTAACAGTTTATTAATTAAACAGCTTTTACTAAATATGTATTCCCTTTTTATCAGTGATTATTACCATGTGATGGTTTGGCAATAACAACACATTAATAATATATCAGCTGAGTTATTATATAGTGCACAATGTATGGTAAAGTCATAAATACTAAACTTTTAATAAATATGAATTAGCCTAGTGAGTATTTTAAAGAAAGCCAATAATTAGGTATCTATTACATACTTTTAATTTAGTTATTGATTAATACTACTTTAATTAACCAACCATCTTTAGGCAATTAGCTAGAGAAAAAATGTTGTTTGGGTCTTTGAATTTCAAGTCTCATTACTCACTGTTGGAAATCTTTTAACCCAGGGTCATAATAACCAGCTGTTTCCCTCAAAGTGTGCAAGAATTTGGGGCACAATTTGTCATTTTTGTAATATCTGATGACAGCTTTCACCAAAAGTGCTTTTCTGGTAAAGTAGCAAAGTGCCATTATAACTAAAAAAAAATAATAAGACCCTGCAGGCCTACTGCAGGCGGGCCAGCAGGTTATTAACAGCGGATTGTGGCTTTTACCTCTGCAGGCCGAGATTCCACTCTGTCTCAGGTCAAGAGTGCATTGAGTTTGGTGGGCTTGTTTTAGTTCATACTGTACTAGTACATGTTATCTGCTTCTTTTAAATAATAGTCCAATAGATTCTAATAGGCCAATGTGTTATTATACAGACTCAAATCAACCAGAAGGAAAATAACACAATTTTGACACTATTACATTCAGTTTCCATTGTAGCTTCAGCAGGAAAACTACCAATCCACTACCTCCCCTGCCTGATTATATAGCACAGCTTCACTTGTCCCAACACCCACCTTCCTGTAAAGACAGCAAATAGAGGGAAATAATGAAAAGTAAAACAATGTTCAAGTAAAATACATATCTTTCAAACACGTTACAGTTATAATTGTTTAACTGGTTTTAAAATAGAAAAACAACAGGACTTCCAATACAATCTGTATCAAAGAAGAACTCTGTCTGCACATGTGCAGAAGCTACTGAGCCTACAAAAACAGAAAGTGGGCTGGTGCCACGCCTTTTAGTGACCCATCTCCCACAATCAAACACCACAAAAAGGGTAAGCCAGTACTCAGAAGAAAAACAAAAAGTCAGAAAGCAAGCAATAATGTCTGGTCATTAAAACTGTATTTATCATCTTTTTTTTTTTAATCACCACCACAGTTCACATCTCCAAACCACTGCAAAAAATGAAGCAATAACTGGCAGTGTTTGCTTGAGAGAGTCCCAGGGCTGAATGGCCAGGGGGTATTTATGTTAGGGCTGAGTTACAATTGCAGAGCTGTGAGGAGAAGCTTGCGTGGCGTTTGACTTGATAATCATGCGTTGCAACAATTTATTAATTCACAAATTTATTTGGAATACATATTTCGCAAAATGAGAAGCATTTGGAACCAGCCACACAGGGGCGCGGCTCCCTTTCCACTGTTAATGGAAGTGCTTGGATTGAAATTACATTTCTGTTATCTTTTTGACCTGAAGCAAAATGTAGATTTTGATAGCATTTGAGAAATGAGCCTTCTGCTCCAGATAATATATTATACAACTGGCCCTGTAGATATGACCTGACACCTTCAATTTCCACCTCACTTTCGTTTTTATAATTCCCAAGCTCTTTATTAAAACTGTAAAACGATTTACTTGGAGATTCTTTCGATTCTGCAGCTTTTATAGTTTATAGAATGCGGTGGAGCGGGTGGCTTGAGCACAGACATTAAAGAAGGTGGTTATGATGAGTCCCCGTACAGAACTGATAGAAATATTTCAACTAGCTTGTTTAGATCGCCGCTCCCCTATGCTTGAAATCATCTGTCCTAAGGAATGTTTTAATTGCAGTTTCCCTTGGCATCTTTTCAGTAATGCATTTTGGCTTTGTTAAACTGGATAGCTTATTGTACCAGCATTGTTGTCTGTATGGAAATGGTTCTATTACGACCCTGCAGGCAATATTTCTACAGATAATATACAGGGACCTCACTCAGCTTTCCAGCATATCAATGGAGCAGTTCTTTAACATGCAGGCTTTGAACCTGTCACAGTACAATTATCTCTGTCTGTTGAAGGTGACTGCACCATTTCATAAAACCAAGCAAACTGAGCATTTTAAGCATGTAAGATAGCCGTACTATTTCTGCTAAATGCCATGGTTATTGTCTATTCATAAATCACGTTCCAGGCTGACTGCACACATGCAAACTTTAAAATATGCCTCAAATAATTCTGTTAGTTTTTCTTTTTATTGACCTCATGTACTTGTGCGGTTTCACAGTGCCTAACTTATTCAAGATAATATTTTTAAAATGTACACTATGTGCCTGGTAACCAGCATTCTTGGTGGTATTTCATAGCACAATTATATATGAAAGTGTCCATGAGTGTTGTACTATAAAATAAAACTAAACTATGTTTTTAAAAAAATGCAGTTCAAATGAATATATTTTTATATGACAAGCTTTTTTATATACAAAATACAGAAGCCTATGTCTCGCATAAATCCTTGGATTTAATTTTAACTATGCATGTGAAAAATATTTATTCCTAGTTAAATGCCAAAAGCATCCATTTTCTTTATTAAAGTTGTTCATTTGGTAATTTGGTCTAAAAGTCGCTACTGGATATATACCATCATTAAAATGTAATCCTAAACTTGGCCTCACACAGTTTAATTGTTAGTATTGTACACATTTGTAAATGGTTTTAGTTTTAGCTTAATTACTTTAGCCTAAAAATTACCTTTAACACAGTTTAATAATATTTAAACCACTTTGTTTTACAAAGGACCAAATGGTTACAAAGATTGAGACATGAACTGAAAGAAACAGCAATGCCCGTACACTAAAGTCTCACTATTCTGTAACGTTCCTATAGAGACAGCATAAGGACTCCACAGGAAAGGAATGGAGGATAATACACTAACGATTCATTCATCTGAAAGACTGCTCCCCAAGGCAGTGCCATTTTGCTTCCCACGTCTGCCAGGATTTTGCAGCGAGTGCCACTTTCGCTCAGATGGTTATCACATTTTGGATCCGTTTCAGGTATCCGTTAAAAGCAGGTGTACATAAAATCTTTATTGACTACTTGTTCTGTGTTTAAAGACATGTATGTTTAATCTGGCATTGCTTTATGACCTTGGTTTTTATACCTGTTGGTCTGAGCAAATCAAGGGAGGACGTAGGCTTCTGCAACAGGCTTCATAAATTATGTTGTTTTTTTTCATATATTGTATTGATCTGCTTGCAACGATCCCTAGAGGTTTTAGAGGAAGTATAATTTGCTTATGGGAAAGCACGGATTCAAAAACCAAATGCAACTTTCTCATGAAGTATAACCAGGAATATGGCACAGCATTGAACCTGTTGTATTATTTATTATATGATAAGCACTGAGATATCTACCATTGAATAACTTTCTCATTGTCGGGGATCCTGAGGGAATATTTTTTTCTTATCGGATCTCATTTTAGAATCTGTCCTGCAATGGCAGAATGAGGAAGCGAATCGCACTGTTCACATCGCATTGTTAAGTAGATGCAGAGCTTGATCTAAGGAAAGTATAGCTCCCGTATGAGCTGTTCAATCTACTTTTAAACACGCTTGCTTTTCCATCATTACGCTCTTTATGTAAGCAGAATACTCTATGCACATTCACAGAGGGCTGTGGTTATTTCACTCAGCTGAATTATTATATAATCCAGGATCTTAAAAGCAAAGTTAGACTTCACCGTCTCTAGCCAATGACTCTGCGTCTTTCTTGCCTTTCAGAAAAGAGGCCACCTTGCACTGCCTCTAGGAAGGCCTAAAATAAAACTCTCTCAGTGGAGTTTCTACAGGGTGCCTGAAGAGTTCATAGCGACTTTGCCTTCTGGCTGCTTCTTTGGAGTTGCTCCGTTATCGACTTTGGTATAATATAGCCTTAAGAAATAACCATTGTTAGAACTTGAGGCTCTTGTTCCTGTCTCTTTTACAATATATAAAGAAATGGTATTTATATAGGATAGTGAGTGCTAGGAAATGGGTTGAGAGGAAGCTTAACCTCCTTGTTCAGGCTCTACTGGAGGACTGGAGGAATACAAACCAAAGCCCTGTAGCTGTGTCATGAGATAACAGAGCAATTATATTGAAAACAATTTGTCAAATATTTGTAAATGCTGCGTTTATGGGTGACTTGTTTTTATATTGACCCTATACTAACTCAAGATTGTTGTGACAATGAAGAGCTTTGTGTATTTGTCCATCAGAAAGTATTTTTTTTGGTCATTATCTTGTTTTTGTTATCTAATATACACAGCAAATGTTGCTTTGCAAAGCTAAGCGAATACATCTATAAGTGCCATTTTACACCTAGAACCTCAAGAAAGTTCTCTAACCAAACACATTAATCAATGCTTCTATTGATCACTTAAACCAGCCTGTTGAAATTGTGCTTTTGATTTTTTCTGTTCTCTGGTATAATTTCTTTTGAAATTGGCATTCATTGAGTGTGTTTATAATAATGTCATGATTGTCACCCCCTTTGAAAAATGATACAGTTAATCACCATAAACAAAGATATTAGCCCTATTCTGCACCTTGTGTATTTGTATTCACATTGCCCAGGCACTGCATATATATTTTACTTTACAGGTTTTCTACCGTACTTGGAAATGAAAAAAAAAAAAACAGATAATGCTACAGATGTAATATGAATTCTCATAGATCTGTTGCAATGTATCTGTAAAACTAATCTAAGAGGTTGCTCCTACACATGTCTATGAGCAGAAACAGTCTCCTGTACTTCTGTAACCGATCACTGCAGCTAGGCATGACATTTATGAGATACCGATAAAGCAGCAATGAATCACTTGGGGGTAAATTAAACGTCTTTTTAAATATTAGAGTCCAGGAAATGGTCCGTGACCCAGATTCACATCAACTTCTTTATTTTATCTTATCTATATATTTTAAATATAGAATCCAATGCTCTCAGTTAAATAAAGAGTTTATTCTGATAACTCAAATAAAAAAAAAAAAAAAAAAAAACATTTTCACTGAACATTTAGCCTTCTGTGCACCTTTCAGATGGATGTTCTGTATAATCTGATTTCAACCTTTATAGTTTAATATGTCCCAAGATGAAAACCCTTTGTATTCCAACAATGTTAGCAGTGGGCAAAAACTAGTGAAACAAAATGTGAAGGGAATTATCAAAACAAGCGTGTGTTTAATTTTGAATTTGCTGCACTAGATGGAGACAGCAGGCATCAGTAGAGAATGCTAGGAATCTGGGGGAGCTAGCTAATATTTTGATAATTGCTTGGGAGCAGAAGCGTGGTATACAAAGAGGGAACAAACTATAGTGTGGACTGTTCAGAGCCCCTAAATATACTGCTAATAAAATAATTATATAAACCTTACCTGCTGTGCATGATCTCAAATATGCAAATGCCTGAGATGAAATTACCCAGAAACTGCAAGTGTAAATGATATATTGAGAATAAGGCATACAAACTGAGAACTTTCTTTAGTTTAAAGCAGATATCATGCTTTAAAATAAAATATTTTTAAAAAACCAGACACCCACCTAATTATTGCAGCACAGTAGCCCTGCTGCTTTCTCCTTCAGTGATAAAACTGGAGTTTGGTCCACATATGCCTGTCCACCTGCAACACCTGCTCTCTCTATGGGTAGGGTATTAGACAGGTTGGTGGTCTCTGCATGTCAAGGTAAAGTCAGCCATTTGGTCTCGCTTTGGGGAAACCTACCCATTGTCATTAAATTTAACCAGTCAAGCAGAGACAGAGCGCCCCATAAAATGTCAGATTACAATTCAAAAACACTATGCACATTATTAGTGCATTATTTTGCAATAGTAGGAGAAAGGCACAATGTTAAATTAAAGGTTTGAAAAGCTAAATTCAGGCTTGACCTCTGATTGTAGCTTGACCTCTGATTGTAGCCACTGGCTCTAAAAAAATCTTCAAACCCTCTAAACCCTCTTTTGCCTCACAACAAAGAGAACCAATCTTATAAGACGGAAATATTAGCATGGAATCAAAACCGATATCCCACATTTCATGAAAAAAATAAATCCCGACCACTCCAAACAACTTCAATTAAGGTAGGAAACTACATATGGATTACAAAATGTGGTATTGGATGAAATCTTGGGCTAAATATTGTTTTCCTTTTTTAAAATTATGATTTGTAAGAGGCTTTTATTAAATATACATAGTATACAATATAAGAACTGATGGATAACAGTATTATATTAAATATGTGCCATATGTTTTACAGTTTTAGTGTTGATTCTGTTGTTGTACAAGTAATTACATTGCATTGAAATGGGATGCCCTCAGGCTATTCTCTGTGATGCCTTTTAAATTATCTGTAATTAGAGTTAAAGCTTGTCATTGCGTGGGGACGGCTGAAAGACAAAATAAACCTGTTTGAAGATGTAAACCCATGAAACAGGATGGTAGTCTGTATTGATTACCAATGGCGGAAACCTCTATCACCAGATATTTGAGCTTGTCCATGGCTAATTGGACTAATTGAACATTTCCTGTCTTCCTTTATTCTTTTATTTATAATACTGCTATTAGTAACCTTCCCGAGCTAGAATAATTTGAATTTGTTGTACTCATGGGCAATTGATCAAGTTAGAGTGAGTTTTAAATTACAGAGCAGGAAAGAAATATCACTTTCATATTTTTTCTTCGATGTTTTGAATGTCCAATTTTGTTCCCTAATGTCAGCAACTCCTCACAACAGGGCGATCCTATCACCTCCTTCCACCCAGAAGCTCGACAAAGAATGCTGGTAAGCTAGGGGCTGCTGGAGGAGAAAGGACCGCTCTGAAGGTATCCGCTTGAGCTCCTGACCAGCAAGGGCGAAAGGACTCATGGAAGCCCATGGAAGCTCCAGAGCCAATGCAACGAACTCTGTGGAATCCCCTGCCAAGATCGGTAAACAGTTACACAGCTGATTCACCCTGAACACCAAGAGGTCCTTTCTCAGGAATCCCTCCATGAATCTCTTAATAAAAATATTGAAGCTCATTTCTCTGCAAATAAAAACCGTGTTTCTCTTTTCTCTACTTCAGCAAATAGAGGGGGATCGAGAGGGACTTTCATTTACACAAATCTGACAGCTGTGCAGAAGATGTAATGGTCGAATTTGAAAATGACAAGTGGAGAGTGAAACGACTTTAGTACTATTCTCTCTGTTGACTAATGACCCTGAAAGTGTGGATACAAATATTAAAACAATCTTAATTGTGTAATAATACGCTGTACGCTGGAGGCAACCACAGCCGCTAAGGAGAGAGCTATACAACTCAAGTTGCTGTTTACTGAAAACCCAATAGCACTATAATATCAGTGCCAAAGTGAGAAGAAAAAATATATATTTTTTTTTTGAGGTCTTTGTTTCAGTGAGTCTAATGTCAAAATGTAATATAATAGGCCCTATTCACAATTGTTTTAAGGGATGTTTTTTAAAGACTATCTTTTAAAGCACTTTTTAAAAACCATCCTTAAAGTCTTGTGAACAGAATCTGATATCATTAACTCAAAAAATTCCCATGAACAAATATTTTTCTAACATAGTGTTAGAGTGAAGCTATGAACGATGAAGAAAGGAGTATTCAGTTAGGTATTGCTACTAAATTATTCACCTGATTTTATATCACAGCTTTCCATTTTACTTTTACTCTGCTGTTTGTAATTGAGTTGCAGCAGCATTTGCTGCCTTTGGGGAACGTGAGGTTTTAGTTATTGCGAGTTAAAGTGCTTCTTTCTATCTCACTTTGTAAGATCCTGACTGGTCCCACTGTTCATTGCTGCCATCAATAACCCATTAGAGTTCTTGAGAATACTTCAGCCTCTTAGAAAAGTCAAAGGGTTTCCTTGTACAAATCAGGAGTGATGGTCATGAGATATCAAAACAGAACAAGTCCCCTTTAAGGAATGTTGGGACCTAAGAGTTCTATACTGTCAATGGCAATATCATGATTTGGAACAAGGAGGCAATGGTAGCACAATGAAGTATTGCAATTGGGTTTTTCCTTGCATATTTCATTTTTATTTTCTACTTGATTAAATGTATTTGGGAGACCCTATAGTTCGTTACACAGTCACTCTTGTTTCAAAACATTCGAGATTTCCTTCACTATGCAACCCACATAACTTATACTGCTTATAAATGTACAGTTGTAATATTTCAAAGGAGAGTCCGAGGCAGCAGATATTTATGAATCAATTGTTAAACTGCAGTTTCATGTTCATTTATACTAAAAATGAAGAAAAAAAAGCACACAGAGATGATAAAGACCAGTATTTGTTAGACACAAAGTTCACTTTAAAGCCTGCGGGGGGAGCTCCTGCTACATACACGTATGCACAGGCACAGTTAATATGCTCATTATGGATATTGTATTAAATCTAAATTTTTATGAGTTGTAATTATAAGATTACATCTGAAGCTAGAAC
Organism: Polyodon spathula; assembly: GCF_017654505.1. Classification (NCBI taxonomy): domain Eukaryota; kingdom Metazoa; phylum Chordata; class Actinopteri; order Acipenseriformes; family Polyodontidae; genus Polyodon; species Polyodon spathula. The sequence goes on along the minus strand of NC_054565.1, from coordinate 1,176,757 downwards.
TCATCAGATCATTCAAATTAAACTTAAACACATTCATGTTCACTCTGGGTCGTTGTTGCTGTAAAGCAATCCTGACATTTCCAGTTATTAAAGAGCAGAGAATGTCACTTTAGGTTGGAAATGTAATATAAATTATACATAACATGTACAGCATGTACTGATTCTGATTCTGAAGCATGACATGTGCCACCCAATGACAGCTGGGAAACATTTGACGATTTCACTATATTCATGGAGAATACACCTGCGAGATGTTATTCTGGGAATGTAGAATATAATAGTATAATATAATATAACACTTTTATAATTGTTTCCTTCCTTATTCCCAATAGTAAAGGACTGGGGATAAGGAAGGAAACAATTACAAAAGCGAAAGAATTGTAGACATTGCAAGATTATTTAGGTTTTGTGACATAACTTGCAGTATAGTAAATCTTACAATATAGCATTCCACAATGGTTTATAATAGCACTGCATTGGCAAATATCTAAATAAGAAGAAGCGACAATCAGCACACCGCTGATCATAATTAAAGAGCGCATGCAACAATGATAATGTCAAGGTGTGCATCCAGGGTTAATAACATTGTGCAGAAAGCCATGAATTGACACTATTAAATCAGCCCAGTGCTACCAACTGCAAATACCATCAGCGTTTAATGAAATCAAATGGGCACTATAAACTTTGCGGGTTGTTTAAATCATTTTATATGCCAACAACCACAAATGCACTCTCGTGGTCTTGTCCAATTTATTGTTTTGGTTTTTAACTGTGATTTTTCAACCATAATCTAATTTGTTATTCTCTGTTGCTGAGTATCATAGTATTACATGTTAAACATTATACCTAAGTGTTGTGTTCTTAAAGCTCTCAGCTCATAGTAAATTTTGCAAATATCTATCTATCTATCTATCTATCTATCTATCTATCTATCTATCTATCTATCTATCTATATCATTATGAGCGTGAGGAGTTTATACGTTCACCTGCTTGGATGTTAGTCTTCTGAAAGACTGGCAATCTGAAAAATGATACGCAGTTTCATAATGGTGGAGAAACTAAACCCCCACAGTTACAACATTTGGTTCCCCGAAAACCCCAAAACTTAAACACTAGCTATTTATAGAGGAATAAGCATGAGCTGTTTCAAAGACACATTGGTGTATTGTGCTGTGTTAGTCAGGCAGCCTTCTACAGTAGTTATAATTAACACATTGTAATTGCAGCCTTTCAAGTTCATATTCACTGTGGATAGTATGTAACTTTAAATACAGCTAACGATTGCATTATGTCTAAACAGACATTGCAATGAACAAGCGGGAAATGCACAGTAAAATTACTTTTTTTGCTTGAAGTCGCATTTGTTCCCTAACTGCCTACAAGCTGTCAATAATCTATTTTTCCTGGGTCGGGCTTATTTATAGCTACCAAATTCATGCATGAATCCATTGAGAGCAGAAATCCTATTAAGTTATGAGTATCAACACCATTAAAACAAGAGTTTGTTTCATGTAAAGATTTCAAATGACTTGAAAACTTCTTAAATGAAATGCAATTCCAAATATCAGAAACAACATCTTCAAAGGTTACAGCGTCTTCACTTTGAACTGCTGATAATATTTGACATACTTTGACATTTAACATGCGGAAACTCTTAATTTCATGCAAAGTTCACCAGTTACTCATCCAAAACAACAACAAAACAAAAAAATCTAAAGAAGACCACAGAGTAGCCGACGTATGTAGTAAGGCTTTTTTTGGGAAATGCTTTATTTAATTTGAACACTGCCAGATATGTAACATTTATAACACCATAAAGAGTACACAACACTGTTTAACTATGTGCATGATCTTTCTTCAGAATTGCTTTCAAGACCAAAACAATAATGCATTTTATCATTTTTTGTCAATTCTTTGATATGATTTTATTTAGATCTCAGTAATTACAGTAAAAAGTGTCAGAGGGTACGAGTTTCATATATGCGCTTGCAATGCTGACTTTTCAAACCCAGCACTTTTGCTTTGTGACATTATGACAGCATATTGTGATTAGGAAGGGTTATTCATGCTGGCATATAATGTTATCTTGTAGCCTTTATGAAGGTGTTATGAATGCTGCTTTGTTTCCAGATCAGCCTCAACATTTATGTATTTATTTTTCAATCTGGCAAACCTGATAGGTGTAATACAAACCCCTGCAGGCACTTAAGGAAGAATGGACTGTATGGCCATTTACACATATTGTCATTCACTAATCTAGTACCAGCAGCCACAATAAAATAATATTTTCAAACTGGGTTTAAGTACTCTGTTAACCTCTTGAGCTGAAGTGTACAGTATCTCTAACACATCTCAGTGGTAGAATACAATTCCACACCCATTAAAGTACAATGCCTTGTACAGTATATATGGAACCAGGCCAGGGCTAATCTTTTACATGCTTTTTAAATCATTTATCGAGGGTCACATTAGATAACCCTAATGGAATGAAAGATTATTAACAAACAGTTTCCTCCAAAACCGCATGCTAATTCGTCTCTCTGAATAATCCCATTTGTACTTTTAAACGGCCTTTTGCTTTGAAATTTAATATTCCAGATTTAATCAGGAAAGAAATTCCATTATCATTTATTCAATACCTGGCCTTATTTATCTGATGCAGCCTAGCTCTGAATAACGTTAATGGTTTTTGGCTCCAATGAGGAGATTACATTGCCTAATCCTTTTTTTATTTAAAAGTTTTATGAACGATGGAGCATATTCCATTTGTGTCAAAAAAAACAAAAACAAGGGCTGATCCTCTTTCATGAGACGGCAACATCTGGCTCTCATTTCACTTCCTCATGCCAAAGCATCAATTTCCATTTTTAATCTGTAGATGCATTTTGAAATAAATCTTAAAAGGAAACATGATGAATTACCAGCCTCTTTGGGCTCATTATGACCTTTTGATTTTTAATACACAGATATAAAAAATGTCCAGACAATTACGGATAAAGGTTGGAGATTACTGCCTTGGTCTGCTGTTGTATGAGGACTCTATAGAGGATTATTGCTTTGAAAGAAAGCATTGCTAAATACCCACAGTCACTGCTGATTAAATTGTCAAGCTAGTGAAATATTTTGATTCATTGGTGCGATTCTTATGTTTGTAAAGCAAAAGCTTTTTTTATTGCTTTAATTTTACTTTCAAAGAATTGCCACACAGTCTCCCTTAATGGTTCCCAATAACGTTATGGTCAACTATTTTAATTTCAAAGACTGTAAAACTTTTTTTCAGACAAAAACAATGACATCTCAGAATTTGCATTGTAACATCTTTAATGGCCTTCAAACTGCTGACTGAACAATTTAATAAATACTGGAAAGAAGTAAGAAATACCAACATCTATCCTGTGACAGGCAAGGAAGCTTTGAATTTGGTCTACAGGATTGTTGGCACATTTTAAGAATGATAAAAATGCTGTGAGGTACTTTGAAAAGCCTGTCATCTGATATCGAACGCTTCAAGAAATTCTCGGGTGGCTTTTTAAAATAAATGGTTGAAAATTACATCCTCAAGCCCTTTTTGAAGGTCAGAGATGGCACCATGCTTGCAGAATACAGTAATCATTTTACATTGGTGTACTTTCATGACAAGAATTGAACTTTAAACAAAAAAGGTGAAGTTCAAGGAACCCCCTTAAAATACAACTATGTTCAATGTATCCGCACTAAATGACTCCTAGTGGTGTGAAGATTACATTTTGACAGGAAAGTGACTTCTAAATTCATGAGACTTCAGAAACATTTCTTACTAAGTATTGGGTTGAGTTGTGCTGTATGTGAGACAGCAAAATAGGTCTAAAACTCTGCCACACTTATTTAGCAAATTATCTTACTAACATAATGTTGAAATGACATTTCCTGTTACTCCTATACCTAATGTCAAATTAAGTTCAAGGTAAACTATTCATTTTCTGAATACTCCCCTGCACTGTAGCCTTTGCAAGAAGTGAAGCATGTTGGACCGCATACTGGAGCTATGACAGGAGTCTACACAATGCACAGATGTGCTCCGACTGCCAAACTAATTTCACTTGTGACTTAAGCTGGATTCATAACAAGGCCTCAAGCTTCCCCATCCATATGCTAAGAGTTTTTTTTTTTTTTTTTTTTTTAAAGATAAAGCCGCTTAATAAAGCTTATCTCTTGCATTCTGTATCAACTCCTTCACCTTCCATTTTAAAACTTTGGATTAAGACTGAATCATGCAAAGACTTCTTACCAGCGATTGCAAATATTGTATTTGTGTTAGTCTGACCCAGACCTTCTGCATTTGATTTACAACTGCAATTACTTGATAATGTATGTGGCAGTTCTCTCCTAGGCTAATACTGACCAGACACACTTCTAGATATGTATATTTGACACAAGGGATAGCTTTTATTGAGGTGTTGCTCAGCAGAACAGGATGAAATCTGATTAAGAAGCAGTTACAGGTAAGCCTTAGAGGGAGCATTACATCTGAAACTTCAAACTTAGAAAAATAAAGATTGAACTTTTGATACTCCAAACCCTGGGCAAAAGAGAACAAGGAAACAAGCAGAAAGGGTCTTTGTTGCAAGCTTAAGGGACTGTGATCCTATTGATGCAGTTATACTGGATTCTCTTTCCTGTGGGTTCAAACACAGGTCTCTTGTTGAATAAGCCTAAGAAATTGGTCACAGACGCATACATTTTTGTAACTAACACTTTTTAATCTTAATGCAATTTAACAACCTGAAGAGACTTTCTTTATTTTAAAACGAAATTGCATTTTCAATGCGTCAACGCAGTTGTTTCTCTTAACCCCTTCTTCAGAGTAATTTAGATGCAGTGTACAATATCCTGTAGAGTTTCAGACAAATTATTCAAGCTTAAATTTAATTCAGCATAAGCCCATGTACGCTTCCAGCGACTCTGCAGCCTTGAGTCTGCTGTATTATATGCTTTTCTTCTGTGTTTTAATTAGGGAAGCAGTGAAAGTAGTTGTTGGTGGTACGGCATTTCAAGGTTTGTTATACCACATGTCCCCTGCCTGTTGCGGGAGACAGTTTGAATTTTCTATATCAGTTTGGTGTCTCAAAGAGTGAAAGACAGGGTATACTTAAAAACACAGTGGAGTGTCATCTTTTGTCACGCTTACCAATTTCCAGTCACTTCTCATTACGCTGAAATTCCAGACCAAGAAGTAGCAGCCAGATACCAGATTGGTCAGGCACAGACACAGAATGTAGCTCACTCCAAGCTTGCCAGTTAAAAAGACCTATTATTTTCTTCTGGATACAAAAGAACACTATTGCATTATTATTCCACTCCCACCAAGCATTGTTTATGTCCATGGAGGCTCTATTCAAATCAACTCAACTGCCCAGAAATGAAAGTTGTGTTGAGAAGCTGATAAGGATGATGCCTTTGTTTGATTTGTAAGGTGGCCCTGATAAAAACCCAAGGCTCATTCCTAATCATGAAATGAAATTGCCGGAGTGGTGAAAGAAGCCTTCAAGGAACCGATTGCTGACGCAGAGATGAATATACCTCATGACGAGGGGAAATCTAAGGCTACTTCCAGCAGAGTTTGGCTCTGTTTTCTTTCTTTGCCTTTCTTGCTGTCTTATTTTGTCCTCACTTCTGGGTCCTCTTCTTACTGTTGATGCATCACCGACACAAGATACCCCCAAGACCATCTCATAGTGACAAAGGCTAAAAATTGGATTAAGTTGTGTGGAAGAATTTGCCAGCACTTCGCCGTTGGAAAACTGAAGGCTTCCCCTTCACATCAGCTTAGAGGAACGCTTTTAAATCTTTAAAAAGCAAACAGTTGCTTTAGGCTGTTGTTTGACCCCTTGTATATAAATAGATAAAGGATTTATAATGCAGTGATTGTAATTGTTAGCACATTCGGGTTTTGCCTGGGAAGTCCTGAAACTCAGTAGTGGACTACATCTGCAGCAAGGTGCTGGCTCCAACAGTTTTGCTTCTCTATATATGTTTTCATATATTTGAAGAAAGGCTTTGAGATTCAGGATATATGTTGAAGAGATAAAAAAAAGAAAAATGAGATGGGGAAGCATATCTGTGTAATACAGGCTTCAGTGCACAATGCTTCACCCACAGGCTTCAGTGAACAAGTTAATATGCTTAAATTCCCAAAGCGTCGCTATGCATAGTAGTGTATTGGTATACTGCAACAATATGGAGGTCGTTACATAGGGTTAATGCTATCGGAGGTCTTCCTGAAACTTGAATGTTAAGGTGACATAGGTACCTCCTGAACAGAATGTGGAGGTCAACGGGTATTTTCCATTAGATTTGGGAAGTCCCTTCAGAGAGTTGTCAGACAGGTGAGTTATCAAAAACAACTAACTCTTCTTTCGTGGCAACCCATCAAGGCATGTGATTGGTGTTAGAAAACACCATCAGGTTTGCGGCGTTCTTAAATATACAACTCATGGCCATTGATACATTTAGACCTCATTCACTACTTTACTGAGGTATACCCCTAAGTGTTATTTTTTTTTGTTAGAGTTTTTTGGCAGGGGAAAGGTTACTATTCTTTGTCTCCATGTCAGAATGTTAATTCTCAGGAAACTTGTGCCCTGATTGGATGGCCTAACAATCAATTTATCAATGTGTCAATTAATACAAAAACCCAGTCAGTTAGTAGGCTTCAGGGATAGCTTGTGCATTAAGCGTTTTTTTCAACACTGAGACAAGTGCTACCACAGAGGACAGTTTAGACTGGCATGTGGTAACTGTCTGTTCCTGTATCAGGGGAAGTTGTCTCCCCTTTCAAAGCCTGATGCCACAACCTGTTGGTTTATTTTGTGTTGGCAAACAATAAACATGTCCATAGGCATTTAAACTCTACTTTTGTGTAATAACCAGCAATTCAAAGGATAACATAATTTAAGTGCATAATATAACATAACTACATTGAAACTTAGATTAGGTCTCCAAAAAACAGACTGTTTGTTTGTGGCTGGTTTTCTATTTAAGTCTGTTTGCTGACAGGAAGTAGCTGATTAGTTCAGGTGATGGTCTGTATCTCTAATTGGGTTGAATGCAGGTTTATACTTTTCTCAGAAGATTGTTCTCACCTGCTCTGGGATTAGTCAGCAGAGTAAGAATGCATTTAATGGGTTTAGTGAAGCTCTGAGAGGATGGTAAACTGATCAATGAAGTTGTTTTTGAACCTGTTTTTAGAACAGACCATTTTGAAGAATTGTTGTGATGGAGAAGAAGCGATGAAATATCGAGGCTGCAAACCAATCAAAAACCCCATCATAAATCACGGCAACATGAAAACTCGCAATGCGTTTTCTTCAAGCGACATTTTTGAAATTTTTTTTTTTTTTTTTTTTTTTTTTTTTTTTTTTTTTTTAAGATCAGCCATAAAATAACTTCAGCCATCAACAAGGATGCATCTGCAAGAACTGAGATCCTCTGGCTGGATCAGAATTGGAAACTTGCGTTTGAAACAACAGCTAGATCGAGCGGGAAGAGCAATCACCAAGCAATTACCCCTACTGCTAATCCTGATGGCACTGAAAAGCTGAAGAGTGGGATGATATTTAGCAGAAAAGCAGTTTTGAATCAGTTGCCAGCTTTTTAAGAATTGACTTACTAATGGCAACAAGACAGTAATTAATTACATCTATCTTGAAGCACCAGTCAAGAGATATAATTAAGTAATATTTAAGTATCACAGGCCTTCAAAGAATTCTTATTGTTTTTCGCATTGTTTCTTGACAAGACATATTTAGTAGCCCAAGGCTAATGCTTTAAAAATAGTATGGTACATTTAAATCGGAAGAAATAAACCTGCTGAAGTAATTTAAACGTTTCCCCACTGAGAATAAGCACTGGAGAAGAAAAGTTCACTAATTATATAGAGCAACTCAGATACATTATGAAAAATTAAAAAAAAAAAAGATAATAATAGCTCCACACTTGAAGAAAACCTCTGGAACAATTGTGCACAATTGAGGTATGTGTCTCTTTGTAATTAAAGGTGTCAGAATGTTTATGAACCTACTGTTTTACATTTAAGTAGGGTTTTACAGTAGAACTGATGTTATTCCAGGTTTGAGTCAAGTAACATTCCATAAATGAACACCGTAAACAGCAGGAGGGGGTGGCAAAGGGATAAAAGCAATGGCTTCAGTCCCAAGATCAAATGGGATCATTTACAGTTTTAACTTTGAGAATCATCAGGAATTTTGTAAAGGCCTGTGAGGGCTGTTAAGGGAGACGGGGGAATCTGACATTATGTTCCAGCAATACTGAAAGAGGTTGTGCTTGGCCTGTGTAGACAGACATTACTTGTTTACATACCAGCAACAAGAACACACAGAGTCATTCTGAAAGGAATAATTGCTTTGACACTATCAGTGAAGAGAGGAGTTCCTGCCAGCTCACAAAGCCTGGAGTATAAGAGCTTCATTTCCCAGCAGATTCTGGAGAATAAAAATGGGAAAACAAACCCTGACAGCTTCCTGGCCAGACTGGCCTTTTGCATACCCTGCCACACTTATTAGAAGAAGAAATACCGCCAGGGTACCATGAGCCAAACAGAAAGAGACAGCAGATGTTAAGGGACGAACATGGAGCTCTGTGTCTCTGGGTCTGTATACAGGAGTGAGCTTGATGGCAGGTGGATAATATCTGAGGAAGGTATCACCGGGTGCTTGCTGTCTGGGATTTTGTAGGCAATGCTGTGTGTCATGTATTGTACTGTATGTCAGGATGGCACTGGGGATGAATAGGTTTTACAGATGAAAGAAGAGAGAGAGATAAAGAGACATGCAATGTAATTTAATATTGTCATAAAATATTGATTCAAATAATTGTTAATATTGACTGTCTCAATTATTTTCAAGTGTGAAATCACATTAGGCTAACAAGAAAGAATTCAGAACATTTTGATGTGTGGTGCAGATAGTCAACAACGTGTGGTTACCCAATTCAACAGAAAACACCCTAATCTGTATAATATAAGATACTGTGATACCTGACTTATAGGACAGGGTGTGGGCTGTTCTGACATAGTCTATTCACTTCGTGCCCACACACATTACAAATCTGATCATTTATCAGTTGAACCAACAGGAGACAGTTTTTTGAGTTTCTGTAGAATATCCCATTTGGATAGAAGCTATGGGATATGGAAGAAGCTGTGTCTCTCTTAGGTGCGTTGGTGGGCTTTTCTCTAATTTTACATTTTGCTTAATCAAATTCATACAGATTCCTTAAACTCATATAACCATTGCGACAGCAGCTAGGATGCAAGACCTTATGCAATTTTTGGATAGATGTACGGAGCCAGCAGAAGGTGAGAGATACGATAAGCAGCTCATTTAGGTGGAAACCTCAGTAGACCCACCAGCTTGAGGGATTCTCTACGATGCCAGCAGCATATGAGACAAGCTGTCCCAAATTCATAGAAATGTTTAACAGTATCTATATTTGCACTTCAAATGGAAATACCTTTTCAAAAGTGCCATTGGATTGACTTGACAGCTCGACAAGTAATGAATCATTAAAAGCCCATGTTTCACACAGCCCAAGCTTTAAGTGCTAATAGCTTAATAACTGCAGCAAATGTTAATATGTGCTTTCCAGCAGGAGCGCAAGATTGCACACAAACAGGAATTTAATACGAGAAGCATCTTGTATTAGCAACGTTTAATAACACTTTAATATTGCAACAGTAAACTCTCATCTAATAAGTATAAATTATCAAAAAGAATAACAAAAATGTCAAAAGCATTTATTCTGAAACACTTGAAACTGTCATTGAACTCAATGCCTAATTTGAACAGGAAAATTGGTACACAGTGGACAGTTATTATTATTATTATTATTACCGTTATCATAATACACTCGTTTTCTGAAACCACTTATAAAAATAGATTGCATTTTGAAATACATATTTACATTATTTAACATATAGGTCATGGATATCAAAAAACATAGAAACTTGAACCAGTTTTGTCCTGAAAAAAAAAAAAAAAAACGCACAAACTAATACAACTGGAATTCATATATATATGCTATACTTTACTAATTCATTGTTTTCAATATTTCACATGTTTTGATGTGTAAGTCAGAGGGAGAACTGGATTTATAAAACAGTTTAATTTGTTTTGTTTTTTCATTTTAGTAGCACCATGTGCATTCATGACATTGCTTGTCTTTGATGCACGATCACAATATGGTATCTCATGCATTTCCACTCTTTTTTATCCAAATCACTTTTTTTTTTTATAAATGTTTGATAATAATACTCTAAAAACTATAAGTAACAGCTCTTTGAGCTGCTACAAAGTTACTGCAAGTCTGTGACCAGTTTGTCCAGTTGAGCTGAGTTTGTGCACCTATTTCCATACTTTAAGTGATAGCTACAGTGCTGAAGTATGTTGCTGATAAGATGAATAAATCATAAAATGCATATTTCTGACAATACAAAAAAACCCCAAAACAAAACAAAAAAAGGTTTTGTGTACTAAATCCTAGAAAATAAAGTCATATTACCAAGTAGGGAATTTTTCCGTGTAAAATGGCACATTTATATTTTTTATATGCAGAGACAACAGGGCACATGTATATATAATATATTATATATATATATCTATAATATATATTAATATATTATATATATATATATACAGTATATATTGTATGGAAAATTTAATTCTACAACAGTATACAGTTAAATGGAAACACTGACATTGATCAAAATGTCTTTTCAGAAATGTTGTCAATACCTAGTTATTTAAAAAAAAAAGTACTATAATCACCACTCTTCATAACAGTGTACTCTACTTAATGCACAAAGACTAGAGTTTTTCTTTGATAGTTTTTGAAAAACATATTGTGGTTAAAATTTGCACTGGAGCAACCAGAATCAAAATTATAGTACAGCTTTAATAGACATTTTTCAAACAGAAAGTGCAAATCATGAAGTAAAAATATACATACGCACAAAATCTGAAATACATACTGTAACATGTTGCCCTGAGTTCTCCACAACAAACAGAATTTCTCCTACCAACGCCTATCATCAAAACCTGCTTTTACTTGCCAGCACTGACAAATAATCCAGATTAACAGTCTTCCCATGCAAAAACCAAAAAGTGTAGCAAATATGAATCAACTGAGAACCCCTGAACTCTGGCATCCAAGATCTGTGAAACCAGCCATAAAACATTAAGATCTGAGTAATCTGAAGCTGCAAGAGTGTGTGTGGCTTCTGCAGTAAAGTACCTTATCAGTCATTGATTCTACTAGAAAACAAATCTCCTTTGTTACAGTCTCTGCATTTAGAGTGACTTTCAGGCAATGTCCTTACATACTGTAGCCTTAGTTTGTCTTAACTGACATTTTGTTAGGTATACCTAGGCTCACAAACATCTGAATCATTCTACTTTACAACAACCACAATGCCATACCACCGTTCACATTCATTTCCAATATTAGACATTCTGAGATTTGTCACAGCAGATCCGAGCCTGCAACCACACCAAGCCTTGGGTTTTAACGTTGGATCTGGGAAACCAAACCAGGCATGTCTAGTCCGTACTGAAAATCCATCCCTGAATATGAGAGGCTACATTGTCTTGTAATAAAACATAAACATATTGAAGTCATAATGCAAAAATAAACAAGTTCGCGCAGCGTGAACAACACTGTCAAAACAAACATTCTGAAATTGCAGATGGTACGGCGCAATGCAGTAATAATGCTTTATTAACTTTTATTGCAAATGTAAGTCTTACTACCTGTCTCACTTGACTAATGGTGTGCCATTCTACCCTATGAGCTCTGGTCTAGCTTTGATTGTGGCCATTTGTCATGGCAGAAAGGTTGTAATATCTTTGTGCATAGAATCTACCTATGTTGCATGTTCTTATTAACCATCTCTGATTATATGCAGGTCTTATAGTTAATGGTCTCTTGGAAAGGGCTATTGATGCATTGGTAGGGTAACTGAAAGCAGGTGGATGTAATTGTAACAGGCCTGTTTAGCATGCATGCACACAGCAGCATTTCAGCAGAGCGGCGGACACTTTATCCTGCATAGTAAACTAAAGACGGCTGTTTGAAAAATTGAGGGGCTAGAGAGCCCCCCCCCCCCTTTCCCCCGGGATTGTACTTTGTACCCATGGGAACACTAACACCTTACATTGCACATTCTCTCTCTGTGTCTGTTCAAATGCTAATGGTTAATTTTCCTGTAACCAGATGCTCTAGATATCATTTAATATGTTGCCTATTTACATGATGAGTTCTAAGTGGAATTACTCTTACACAGAGTACCTATAATATTTGCGCTTAGTAGGAAAACTGGAAGAGCTTCATAAACACCTTCCAAATATCTCAAAGGTCATCTGCAGACATTGGCAGCTTTGTGTATAATATTGAACAATATAATAGTGTAGTCATTCTGCTAAAGAGGATAGCCAAAGTACCACAGCACTATGAAGGCTTCTGGAATATTTTGTTAATAAACTGTAACAAGAACAAGGTTTTGAAAAAAATAAGTGCTTTTTAACAGCTTATATATACTTTCCTTAGATCAAGCTCTGCATCTGCTTAGCAATGTGGCATCATCTGGAACAGTGCAATATCCCCAAAATAGTCAGACATACCACTGGCACAATTTTTAAAAAGCCCCTCCATTTATATTCTGGGTCCTTTCAGTATTGCCTTATCACCAATTCCTAATATATATATATATATATATATATATATATATATATATATATATATATATATATATATATATATATCAGGGCAATTTATACAAATACTTAGTTAGGACAGGAATGAGTTCGTGAATCAGATGTGAATGCCTAATTCAGGCGTATATGTCATTCATTATTATTTTTACTTACATAAAATAGTTGTTTGAGAATTGATTTACTATGTAAATCAATTTATGTGAAAATCTAACATATAGAAACTCAAGTTCATTGGAAGCAGTTTGAGAATTGAGCGCCTAATTGCAAAACAGTATAGATTTGAGCCTCTAGAAGCGGTGAATGATACATCAGAGCCTAACCCGGCACCAGGTGATGTAAAACGCATTCTAGCAATATGTGGGATTCTCAGGAAGATGAGAACTAAAGATTAAAAGAATTATCTTGTACTGTACAGCCATTCACACACACACACACACACACACACACACACACACACACACACACATTAAAGAGTTCTTCTCCAAGGTAAGTTTCTTTACTCAAATTATTCAGATTTGTCGTAGTAACGTCAATATTGTAATATTTCTTTAAGGGCATTCAAGCCCCGTAATGCATGGCACCTGCTCAAGCAAAGGATACCCGAGTTTAAAAAAAACAAAAATTATAATTAAATATATATATGTCATATAGGCCATCTCATAGTACTAGTTTTGAAAGAATTTGCATGTACTCCAGTTAAAGGAGAATATACATGGTGATATTCTGGTTTGCTTTTTTTGAGGGAACCATCTCTTCTACCAGTGAAAATGACTCAGATTTCCGAAATACAGACACAGAGCTCTGGAAAATCGATCTGTAAGGATAATCCATTGTTCTGTTCTATCCTAACGTTCTTAGCACAGTCAGAAGTACATTATTTAACCCATGCAATGAACAGAATGAGTTAAGAAATACAATCTGTACCGCTACAGAGCCAGTGCAGTACCACAGGTTACTAAACCCTCCCTCACTATCACAGTAACGTGAACTGGGTTGATGATAAGACGCTGCAGTACTCCAGTGCTCCCTTTTGCCTGGTTGCCTGGACTCTCTTGAGTTGCTGTATGGAATCACACAGCTTCTTCCTGTGGCAGGTTAAGTTTTATCAAGTGATTTGTCCCACTGGGTTACACCTGGACCCCTCGGCCATGCATCTGTATGACTTGCGCTCGTAAACTCTGAATGGCACTCAGGATCAGCTTCTGATGCTCGAGAGAAGTAATCCCCAGACTCATCACATCTCTGCACAGATAACAAGACAGGCAATTCAAGTGATTTACAGTACATCCGGAACCAGAAAGGATATTAAAGAAAACATATTTTTTAAAAAAGCAGTGGCTGGTACGGTTTATGACTGTCTTAACTTTTAAGAAAGTGAAGAACACTTTTTTGGCCGTACCAGCTGGTACAGTGGGATACAGATTACAAAAACAATTATGCCCCACACAGTTGGAAGTGTCTATAAAAAACACCCTGTAATTAATTTAGTGTGCTGGAACACCAAGGGTTAGGACAGGCAGACCATGAAAGCTTAATAAGTAAACATTTAGACCTGTCAGGGAGTTGGGTACAACAAAGTCTTTAACAAAATAGGCTTGCAACTGTTCTCAGAAATCAATACCAGCTAGCAACATTACCCAGAAATGGAAAAACC
>NC_054565.1:1136836-1161836 GCF_017654505.1 Polyodon spathula | reverse complement strand
ATTGACTCCTTATTTATTATTTAAGCTCTGTATATTCTTTTTTTTTAATTGATTGCAGTGTTTTTGACAATGCAACATACAGTAATGTATATGGGTGTATATACTTCACACAAGGCTTGTTATTTTTGTCCATATTGTGCCTTTAGCGTAAAGCTGAAGCGACGAACACAAGTAATGAACACAAGTAAGAAGACATGGACACTTTCTTTATAATAAGACATGGAAACTTTCTTTAACCTTGTATCAGGTTTCATGTCTTAAAAAGAAAACACATGATTGTTACAACACGTGTTTCTTTCAAAACTAAATATCTGAAACATATGGAGCACACAGACGTCCACGACATGTAAGATATATAATGTCTCTGATATGCTTGTCTATTGGAAATAAAGTCTTTTAGAGCTTTTCTTCTGCATTCGTGAAGCACATTGCAGTGATCTGAGCTTGACGAATGATTAACTCTGCTTTGCATTTCATGTAAAAGAGCTCTAGCATAAATGAATCGATGTACAAAAGGGCTCATGTGCATTATGCCATGTGGAAACAGTTTCTCCCTGAGGTGTCCTTGCTTGATGAATGCTAATGGAACTAACAATACCGGACTGGAATCCACTCATATAATATTCATCCAGCGTACGCTTGATGACTACTTGGGTTTTATTAAGCCTGTGTTAACTGAGGGTCTCTGCAGGGAGAGGTGTTCAATTCATGAACCCGTCATTCAAGAAGGTAACATAATTACTAATAAAAGCTGTATCTTGTTTTCAGGCTAACAAAAGTCATATAACAAAATAATTCCATAAATGTTACCTGTCGTGCAATTCCATTTGCTGTGTGGATAGGTTTCACATTTTGGAAGAAACACATTGTAGAAATCATGTATTTTCCATCTGAAAATGTGGTAGCTGGCTCTAACTAGGTTAATGAATTAAGTATCAAATACATTTCTTTGAAAAATGAGAACACAAGGCCTATTTATGTAATTTGATGGCTTCTTAATCAATATTTCTTCACAGGAAATAAAAGCCTTTGTTTTGGCTACATACTGCTGTTTAAAGTTAGACATGCCTGTAATCAGATCAATGAGATTTCAAGTTGGCGAAGAAGCTCAGCACATAGAAGATTGAGCTTTAGTATCACTGTGGGCAGGAAAAAACCCCAAAAACGTATACTTTTTAGGCTTCATAAAGCATCGGAAAGGCTACATTTGCAGAATCATGTATGTTATATTTAGTGTTATCAGAATATAGTTCAAGAGAAAATTAAAATATCAGGTGGATGTCAGTCAGAAAATTACAAAGTAGCCTGTCCTACTTTGTGAAAGGGTTAAGAAAGTTTGGAATGCCTTAACTTCACATTCGCATTTCCTAGGTCATTTAGGGGAAGAAGCTGATTAATTAACAACAAGGAAAAAAAAAAAACACTAAAGATCTGAGAGATGGACTTGCTTGACAATGAAATCCTGAACGGTGGAAACATACACTATTGTGAACTTTAACAATCTGGATGCTGCAGTTAATAGAGTATCTCTCTAAAAAAAAAAAAAAAAAACATTCCTCTAGAGCCAGTGTAGTAACACTGTATCAAGTCATTTTGAGGCATTGAAAATAGAGGAAAGATTACAACTCCACATGCATTTATACATTAGAAGGCAGAGGCCACTCTTTTGCCTTTTAATGGTTTTTGTCCACACAAAATATCCTGGCTGAAATCAGAATTCCTCAAACAGACCACAACGATGGAGTATGCAGTGTCATTACACATGAAGACTTATTAAACAAATCAACCTTAATCACCTCAAGCAGGTTAAAACTCAATAAAACCAAGTTTAAACAATGATGTTGTATCTATTTTTCTAGCAGAACTGTCCTACTCCAGAATAAACCTGAGAAATACACAAAAAAGTTATTTAATGCTTCTCCATGCTACATAAAAAACAAAATATCAGCCCCAATAAAATATCATTTAGAATATAGTATTGAGTTTTGTTTTAGTTTTATACAGTACACACATACCGTACCGTATTGTGGTTATTAGCCAAATATTTTTATGTAGTTTGCTTGAGAGAACACCAATAATTCAAAGAGATGACGTGAGAACTGAAAAAAACAGAAGTACCAGATTGTGCACTGCAGATGGATGAGCTTTTAATGAATAGTATGTGTGCTGAGTTTGCAGATTTGATGTCCTAAGGCAGTACTGTCAGGGTGGTAGGGCAGTTGCTCCAGATTTAGTAGAATGCCTGATGGCTAACAGGCTTGCAGTGTAAAAAACAGGACCTGATAATAATTTGGTATCTAGAGAGGTGATATTTGGTTTAGTTCTCGTCTGCTAAACGTTTAACTATTCCCTAACCAGTCAAACTAAACTCAGAGATACCAGCATTAAATGAACTTGCATTGCTGTTCTTGAACTATTATTATTATTATTATTATTATTATTATTATTATTATTATTATTATTATTATTATTATTATTATATCCTGTTTTGCTCACTACATGATATGTTTGATCACACTGCACTGGAGTTACACCCTTTCTGATTGGTTGTTTGGGTATGTTGGTCACCAGGCTGTGTATCTTTTGGAATTTTGCGTAATCAATAACGCAGTATTATCACAACTGAGTTTACTGCAGGTAGTGTACATGGGATACCCTTTTAGGCAGCTTTGGGGTGTGATATGTACTGCAGTATATCAAACTTCATCACATGCTCGATTAAATCACAATTCATTATACATTCATTATGAAGCCATTATAAACATTCTATGGCAGCTCTATAAACATTGATGTAATTCAGGCATCTGCCTGAAGGCGGAGCACCTCTGAAGGTCCGGACTTTGCAGTGATCAGCCATAGCCAGCAAAGCAATGCCAAAGCAAACCAAAGATTTTTCCCAGAAACCATTAGGACATTTTGGGTGTAACAACCAAGGATCATAATTAATTATTGTGACAGCAGGGTTTGACTTTCCATCCTGTACAGTGTCAAGACACTGGTATGCCTCGCAGAAAAGGCTAATGTGCCCCAATTACTGAGGGGACATTTTTCTTGTATAAATTACTGAATGTTTTTTTTTTTTTTATCATTAACCATAGCAGTTTCTATGAAACAGTAATCCTTACCACGTGAGACTAATCAGAAAGCCAGTTAGATTTATTAGAATACATGATAGGGGTGGTAAAAGTGGGGTTGCTCGGCAACAGTTCGTTGATCCGTTTGTGCATAACTGCCTAATATATCCAGCATGCTCTTTGAAACAGGAGGCATAAATTGTGAACTGTTTTCGATTGTCCTTATTTATACTCTCTAAACCCTGTCCATCGCTGCCAAAATCAGGTTGTTCATTTTGATTTTGGAAAGAACAGATAATTAGCCATGTCTTACTATCTCATCCAGAACAATTTTGCTTGGTCAAATGTGTTGTTTATTTATATTATTGTTATTTTTTTTATTGGTTTTGTACTTTTGTTTTGTAATTTTCTACTTACTCAAAAACATTAGCCATGGTTGTTCTGACGCCAGCTGTTTTTTGACATTACATAAGTTACCAAGACTCAAGATTCATTGAGGTCGTCTTTTAGCAACATCAGCTTATTAAACAGGACAGGAATAATCCATTTTACCTGCAGATTGCATGTGCTTACTGCTGGCATTGAATGGCCAACATCTGTACATTATAGCAAAAACCTAGCAGAG
Organism: Polyodon spathula; assembly: GCF_017654505.1. Lineage (NCBI taxonomy): Eukaryota > Metazoa > Chordata > Actinopteri > Acipenseriformes > Polyodontidae > Polyodon > Polyodon spathula. Next base: position 1,158,137 of record NC_054565.1, on the reverse strand, counting down.
GTAAATCAAGTTTCTTTTTAGTCAGGCATTTTATATACATTTAATAGCATGTGTGACAATAAATACCTTATTTTGCGATCACAGTTTTTGTTGAGTGACAATTCAGTTATAGTCTACAGGATTGTATTTTGTTTTCTTATTTACATTTTTTTTGCAAAGGATATAACTGCAAAAGTTTTGTATTAGCCATTCCTCTGCACCATTTTAACAAGGAAAGTGCTTACACAGTAGGGTATGATATGCATATAAATCATACACTGAGATGTTTGTGTACAGTACAACGCTTCCAGTGTCAGCCAAATGTTACATTTATAGTGTTTCCGCATTTTGCTTTTAAAAGAAAAAAAAAACAATAACCTGTTACTGCTACACAAATTATGACTATTAAAAAAAAAATAATCCAATGATCCCAAAGGAGTAGTATTGCATTCAGCTTTAAAAATACTGGTAGTTTTTAGATTACTATTGTCTGCTTGTTAGCCGGTGCACAGTAAACTGTACTCCTACCCTTTTTAAAACCCTTTTAAGGAAGAAAACAACTGCTATTAAAAGCACCTGGAACGTTTATAGCATGATGCCTATTCGTTCCGTTCTGTGGTCACACACAGAATTGCCAGTGAGCTTAAGGGGAAGAAATAAATCTTAGACTATTGCATCTGTCAAATAATCGACCTTCATGTATATATTCACCTTCAAATCTACATAATGCATTGCCATGTTAGTTTCTAATGCAGGTTGGATTATATGTACACATCCTCCACCACCACTGTCATTAGATTTTGGGTTGGCTGTTCTTTGCTCCTGCTGAACCTGCTCTTAATATTAGGTCCATTCTTGCCAGCCTTCCACTTAAGCACTTCTTTAGCTTAGGTGCATTATTTGCAGAACACACCTGTGCTGTTGGGTCCATGCATCATTAGTTGCAGTCAAGAAAGTCCCAGGAGGGCTCTCTGTTTTGTTCTATAGTCCTGTTTAATTGTTTGAAATGCAAAAGCTAGACAAAGCAATGAACAGCTTGTGTGAGTACTGTAGTTAATAACTTCCTGAAATTAAAAGAGAAAAAATGACATGATGGGATGCTAATAAAGGGATACATTATAATACCCTATTACAGGGCTATTGTAAATAATAACATCTAATTTTGTCAGTTGCATTACCACAGAGAGTCCAACTGAATTACTGAAATAGCCATGAATAGTTGTATCAAAACTCAACCAACCAACTCTCGGTGCTGTAAAGAAGCAACCAATAGTCTGTAGGAAAATGAGTAACAAAATGTCAATGAAGAGTATGACCTTGATTCTCTAACCTGGAATTGGTCATACATGTAAACACAAAGGCATCTTCAATTACAGTCATTTAAACTATGGAAGAATGTACAAGCAGATAGCTAAGATTCAACTTTTAAAATAAAACTGAACTGCAGTTTTTTGTTATTATTTTTTAATATTTGATGTCATCATGTAAGTGAGTCATTTTTGAGATGCACCTATATTTCCAACAAGTGTGATTTGCATATGATTTGCATATCTTTTGTCAAGGTCAGAGGGGGTAATGGCAGTGGTTTGTCACTTTCAGCTAAACAAATGCAATTCTTTCTTTCAATAAAAACTGCTATTTGTACAAAATTGCCAGCGCCGCTGATAGGAGTCATTACTATTGATTCAAAACACCATATTAGCCAGTAATGAACTGGACTGAAAAGGTAGACCATAGATAGCCCGACTCGAAGTCAGATCAATCTTGGCTGTCATGGCTTGAAGTCACATGACTGTGTTAACACTGGAAAGAGAGACAGATACAAACAATGTTGTGTCAACCTGACTTAGAAATAAAGTGTATCACTTTGCTTAGAATATTCTCTGATTTAAATTTGCATGAAATAGTGCTGGAACAAATGCTTGAAAATTCAAACAAATACGCTTTAAATAAAATGTTATTTCAAATACACACCAAAATAAATAACACACCGTCTACTGTAGAGACCAGTGGACCTCACCTTTCTTTAATATGTCGTTTCAGCCCTTGGGCGTGACTGATTAATCAACCAATTTGTTATGCAAAAAGTATACATGGCATTTATTTTGGAAAAACACCATCTGTCTGCTTCAAGACAGTCTCTGTCATAATGGACGACAGTTCTAACTGACTTTCAAAGGGGGCGGATAGTGCTCGGCTGGCAGGTGCTTTTGTATCCACGTGTCTCAAAAAGCCATTCTGGAGAATATATCTTTTTCACCCCCAAATCGCCATTCCCTAGTTGTAATCACCAGGGAATGGTTACACATCCCTCCAGAAAAATGTCTTGCCTGTGTCACACAAAAGGCAAAGAGCAACTAGTTGTTAAAGTAATTTACTGTAAACTGTGTTGAGCTTGAAAGGGGCACAATTGAGGATAACTAACTAATCTTGTCGTTTGCGCCCTTTTCATTGCAGGTCTTAAGGTCAACGTAATGCAATTCTTTATATTTGTGCTTGCACGACAGTCTTGAAAAACTTACATTGATTTAACTACTGCTTCTGTTCTTCTGCTGCCTCAGCCCTGTGGTATATATCGACAGCTGCTACAAACGAAAGTCTTTTTAACACTTTGGGGCTGTCCATCAGCCAGCTGGATACAGAGTGACAGCGAGAAGCTGGTATCCTGTAGCTGATGGGATCACAGCAGGAGGTCACGACTTGGTAGGTCTGGAGGAATGTCAATAATCAGGATACTCAGCCAGCTTGGCTCAGTATCTGACAAATGGGGACATTTGTTCAGCACGTATTTAAGTCATTCTTTCACATTCCCTGAAGTGAAAACTATTATCTATTTACTTCACTCAAAAGTTTCTTGGCTGCCTTTCAAAAAGTTTTAGGCTTATTAAAAAGGCGTACGGTAGGGTGGTTTTGATGCAACCCTGAGGACATCGAAAAAGACTTCTAGTCGAATTGATGCCATTGAATTTATTAAATTTCTTTTGGTATTTCTAAATTCAGCCATGTTGAATAGTTGTGGATGAGGTTTTGTTTTTTTTAACTGAAAAGCAGAATGACATCTCTTACGTATTATGATTATTTACTCAGCAACTACTATGAAATATATTTTAAAAAGTGTGATTTGACTTTGTGTTGTATGTTCTGTGCCCTGGATGACATGTACACAGGCTAAGACGTACTGGAAAATGCCTGTATTAACACTATGCTTCGTTGTGAAGACAGAATAGCAGTTGTCAATGGCTTGAGGAATTGTTTTCTGTCAAAATGACAGCACTTCTTAGGGTTTGGCAATAACAAAGGAAATGGCACCTCATCACAACATCTTTACAATGCTTTACAATCTATAAAATGGAATGCAGATTTATCATTTCTAGATAATCACTAGTGCATCAGGGGTTTATTTTTAAATATAAGCCATTGGCAAACAACACAGAAATGCAAATTCTGCTAAGCGCTTCTGTAATGTCAGTCCCCTATGTCTCTGTGCACCGCTCAGTAGTAGAATTGGGGATGGCAGTTCATGAAAGCTTTTTTTGTTGTTGTTTTTCTCTTACCTGTTTGTTTTCACCTTTCACATTGTTGAAGTCAGTAGACTATGACAGCTCTCTCTGCAGTCTGCAGGCTAGTTTACAAACCAAGCACAGCAGCATTGGCATCATTTTAGCCCGAGGCCATCTCAGGAGAGAGCTTTCAGTCTCATTAGCAACCTGAGTCTGCTTTCCTAATAGTCCATGAACTGAAAACAGGATGTATTTACAACACTGGCTGTGTTTATTTATTTATTTCTTTTTTTGAGTATTGATATTTAACCAGATTCTGAACCTCCAGTGAACAGAAAACGCTTGTTTTTCACCACACCGCATTATCCCTCAGCAAGCAGTAATGAAAGCCAGTGAGAATTTCACTCTGGTCCAAACCTCAGTTAAAGTACACATACAGGTAAACATACCCTCAATGTTCATTGAATCGTGTTTTTTATGATCCGGTTCTGAGAATGATTGAGCTCTTAACTGTAGTGAAGTTGCTAGGATTTACATACTGTGTGATCAAAGACCTTATAGTCCACTGACTCTCCACTGTAATAAATGATCTCAATAAAGCCTACTGGGCCAGATATTAAAGTGTTACCGAACACCTCGCAGCGTTTACAAGAAACGCATCATTTTATGCCTCCTGTGTTGTCTGTATTGCAGCAATGTATTTAATCTCGATTTTATATTTTTATACACACATTATAAATAGGATGGGGAACACGTTTCTCACTTTTTACTCACGAGAGAGATAGTGTTTTCTTCTAAACATTGCAGTGTATACCTATCTTTCTGTATTAAAAAAATAATAATTTGTAAACATTTCTCAAAATTAGGCAGGAAAATGTAAAATGAAGAGGCTGAAGAATGAGAATTCCTACTGAAATGACATGATTTATCATGACAGGAGTGCAGTTGTGGATCTGTGAAGTTCACCAACCCGCTCCGATGGAACAGCTTTCTGACTGACACCTCTATGACCGAAGCCAGAATTAAGTCACGTCAGCCAGTGAATTAAACCTAACGACTGCCCATTAGTATCCAAGCCGTCACTATTCTGATAATCTAATTAAATCTAGAGATCTGAAGATGTCCAACTGAGTGAGTCAAAGATGACGAGGTCCTTCCTATGAATAATAATAAAACAAATACAATTGAGCTCAGTGCCTTGAAGAGACCAATGACTTTAAAATAATCTCTTTTGGTCAGAGAGCCCAGTTACAGACACCCGTCTTTAATTACAGTTTATTTAGGCCCAAACAATTTTTCACCCCAACCCACCAAAGCAAAAAGGCCAATGAAGAGTTTCCTGTGGGCCCCAGGTTCGATTGCCCCCTCCCCCCCCGGCCGCATTTTCAACCTAGCACTGTTATAACAATACAATATAAAAAGGTGATCGCATTTTATATGAAGCAACCACAGAGCTGACATTTCCAACATGCTCTTACACAGTAATAAACTTAAATATGTCACACATATTTGTAAAAGTAAACTGGATGCCATACATAAACCCATATACTCTGAGAATTCAATTAAATTCTGTGATTAAGTTTGTAAAAAAAAATAAAAGTAACCCATCAATACTGCTCACAATCGTTTTAATGGACATTATCTATTATAATCTGCAGGCATATCTATTGCTAAATATACCAATATCGTCACATATTTGAGTCATAATATTAATAAAGGCAATGACCCTTCCAGACGTTGATAAAAGGCAGTTTCATTTGAAGATATTGAAAGTTACATACAGTATGATACCGCATAGTATCAGATGGAGTGGAAAATAAAATGCTGAGCACAATATAAAAATATACCTTTAATATAAGTTTTACCTTTGCAATTCTTTACAACACACCACAATAAAGTGGTACTGACTGAATATTTTGGTTTTGTTTTGTTTTGTTTTCCACTGGCACATCATTTAAAAATGAAGATCAATTTAAAAATAAATAAATAAATAAAAACTTTGTGGAACAGCCTTGTTGAAATATAAAGGAGTAGTCTTGGGTCCCTTTGGCAGTGATGTTTTATTTCATGCATGGGTAAATAGCTCAGCTTTGCTTGGTTCCTCTCGTATAAATCTCCCTTGCTCTGTCTTACTAAGCTCAAGCGCTGTCCTCGACCTTCGCGTGAAGGTTTTTCTCTTATTTTATCAGGTTGATTAACAAGATGTTTCTGTGACAGGGCCCTTTTCACTGTAGAAAAAGCGTGAAATGTTTTTTTTATTATGTCCGGCGGGTTCTGCTTGGCTGGTTCTAAGAGAAATTCAAATGAAAACATGGGTTCCACCGGAGCAACTGATCCAGTCAATCTCAGCTCAATGCAGGCTTCACTTTAACAGCTTCAAATTAGCAACCATCAGCAAAGACCAGCTTTCAAATACGGGAAGGGATGGAAATGGAAATACATAGTGGTACCATGGAACTATTATTGTCAGTCTGATTCAAACAATTCATTGAATACCCTAAAACGCCAAGTGTCTTATGAACAGGCCTGATCAGGGTTGGGGGGGGGGGTGGGGGGGTGGCGTTGTCAACAACATCCTTTAGTATTTATAAATCTCTAGCAGCTATTGTTCTTAAAATTATTAAAATTGTATGAAGCTCTCAGTTTAGGGTAGATTCTATTTTTATAGCGAATCAGTTTGATAGAGATTATTTTGTTAACCCCTTCCAATCCATGTATTAACATTCTAACAGTAACAGAGTAAAATATAATGTAATGTCATTAAATTAACATTGCACATTATTTCCCCCTTTTAAATTATATATATATATGGAGATGGAAATAGTGTCACATTTAAATTAGCTATACTTTGTAATTATTTGTATTTAACTATAGCCCCTCCAGTCTATTATTGTAATGTCTTACACAAGTCTTTGACTGAAAGACTGAGTGAAAGCACTGTTAAACACCCCAGGTCCCTCCTGCACATAAAGGAACAGTTAAACCAGGGAAGAACCTGCTCATTAAACAGACTAGACATTCCGAAAGAAAGCATGAACGGAGTCAAGTTTCTTAAAAAAAAGTGGCAGAAACTCAATTCGATTTAAAACAACTAACGCAGCGAGGTATGTCATTCCCATTAATTAAAATGTACAAAAGCTGGAAAGCCTGTGGGAAGATTTCCCTCAAAAAGTTACAACCTGCGCTGCCCTGACTAAAAAGTTGGTTCACACAGTTACAATAACAAAGTCAATTAATTAAAAACTCCTTGCACTCGGGTCAATTAATTTGCTACAGTACAAGTTATGTTGAAAAAGAGTTCATTGGGATAAGATATCCCCGATGTACCTTGACAGAAGACTTGCTTTTAATTAAAGCACATTTCAAAACTAATTAGAAAGCCGTTGCCTAGACTGATGTGCCATGGTGCATTAGATAATGTAAACAGCTTATCAATTGTATTCATCTTTATCCAAAGGACTGTCGTATACCCATTTACTCATCACAATAGAACAAAAAATTAGAATGCAGTTAATTCATCTTCTTTGCATTATCAGGTTTACAACAACTGGAGTAGGATAGCTTAAACTCTGAGTGAACTGGATTAAAATGAGAGTCTATAACTGCATTCAAAGAAAACACAGCAAAAATCAAGTTGACAAACTTTCCATCTTATGCCTTCATCTGTGTTACACATTTGCCTATAATAAAATAAAAAAACTAAAAAAAAAAAAAAACTACCAATGGATCATATAGCCTTTCTGGAATTTAGACAGTAAGCAATCCATCTCATAATTACATTCATTTCAGTGAGCTGCAAAGTAATACATGTCCACAGGGAGACAAATAAAAATAATAAAAAATAAATAAAATAAAAAAGATTAGATAAACTTATTTTGTCTCTGTCAGGCCAACTTTACTGCAGTTATTTTAACTGTGTAATGCTGGTTCTGGGTAGCTTATTTTTTATGCAATACATATGCAGCTCCCAAATTGACATCCTCACCCCCACTTTAAACACAGGTATGTCAGCAGGTGACAGGTCAGACTCAGGAGCCTCATGCTTTCCTTGCAGTCTTTTTTTTTGTTAAATCAGCAGGCAGACATATCTTGACCTCCCATGAAACATGGCTGAACTAACTCAAGCCACAGTAAATGAAATGGACAGGTCTACTCAGATCTGTTTATATGATTGAATCACTGGTCTTCAAACACAGAACTGCTGCCCATGTTTGATGCATTTTGTCAGCTAGATAAATATATGGGTTTTTATCCGATGCAATGTATGCCTTAAAATGCCCAGCCTGCGATCCTAAACACTTCCCTATCAATCATAAAAAAGTGAATGTAGCACTCTAATGTATTTTCAAACCCAATCCATTCAGTGATCCTCACTTCTAGTGTTTTTTAAAACTGTATGACATTTCCAATTCCAATTCCAACAGACCCAAATTGTACTTTACAAACCCTCTATCAGCTCAGCCTCAATCATGGCCATGCTATAGAATATCCTTCTAGCCTGGCACGTCAGTGGAGAGTTTTTAAATTATAGTTCTTAAATTAGTGACCATGGTGAGGAATAATCGATGAATCAGGGATGCGGCTCACAATTCTCAGCAATGCTTTCCAGCAATAAAAAACACTGTGCTCTCTGACCAAAATGCCAGGTCTCTTGTATCATGGATAAACTGAGGTGCCATCCACTTCCAAGATTCAGAACCCACATACTAGAAAGCATGAAACATGAGTCCTGGAATTGGGGCTAGAAACTGTGTGTGCGTGTGCGTGAGCGTGCGCGTGCGTGTGTGTGCTCAAATTGTGTTTTAAGGACTCCGATCTATATGTGGCCTGTGAATGTAGCAAAATCATACTGTGAGATACATTGTGAAATCTTGTTTGAAGGAGACACTGAGGACAAAGCCAACTACAGGCATATCAATATGAGAACGACATCTCTCTGTGTCAGGAGACCCCATGAAGAGTTTACAGCCCAGGGAATGCAGTTGTTCGGATAAAGTGTTTGACATGCAGTAGTGCAATACACACAAGTCTGCTTAAGCAACAAACACAAGTCAAAAAAGTCTTAACACACTAATAGAACCATGCATCTAAATATCGCTGATTGTATTCTGAAGCATTTGTACACCAGTGCTGTGTCCAATGCCTTTGCCAACAAACTCCTACTTCATGAACATGGCCCTGAGACTTGTTTTGTCTAGTCTTTGTCCTTTGTCAAATACCATTCTGCTGTGGTCACATATTTCCTATCTCTTTCAGGCATTGTAATTGTTGGTAAAACAGGGTAAACACATGATCCACATGATCCCCCTCTTCACAGGTAATTACCACAAGCCCATCTATCCTTAACACAGTAATCAATACACTTACATACACAGATCTCACATTAATAATCCTTGTCACGGCAATAATTTTTACAAACCATCGCCAATGCCTGTAATTTAATGAGTATTTTGCACTAAAATGAACTGTCATGCTGTAATTTATGTAGCAATAAGATGATTTTCAAGATGTAATTATTCCACACATAATATACCACACTGTCAAAAGTAATGCCCCTTGACGGTAAATATCTATAACAGAGATGAAAGTCTGCAGAAGAAAGAAGGTACACAATCTACTGCAGATGTATCTATAATAATGCAACGAATGTGCATCTTAGAAATATGAAAACACTTTGATTGAGCCAATTAAGAAAAGAAAACTAGCAATGTACTGTTGCATGCCAGGGTAATCAAAAAATATGATACCTGTAATAGTAACCAAACGGCTGACAAATTGGAATCGAAGTTGTTATACAGTGCTTGTTATTTCCACAAAAAGCAAACAGCTGCTCATGCATCCCTATCCACATAGGAATCTGGTGATAGCAGGACAAATATACATAATCTGTCCAATAGCAGTTATCATACTAGCCTTTCTTCCTTTTCTGATAAAGAGTAGAACCCGGAATTGCATTTTGAGACTGTAGCACTTACTGTATGTGTTCTATTCATCCCCAGGGGATTTTACCACAGTGTTCAAGAGATCCTGTACATCTCAGGGAACTAACAAGACTCAGGGCTAGCCACGACAGGGGGTTGATTTTGAGAATGTGGCAAATTACTTCCAAAAACTGCTAAAATTACATAAAAATGCCATAAAAACATTGTAATAGGGCAGGCTTATGCGTAATAGAGTATGTGAAGAATAATAGGTTGTAATAATCACAAATAAGTAGGAAAAATCCTTGCTTTGGGGTTACTTTCAATTCCTTGACTTTAAAACGACTGAGTTACCATTATAGAACAGGCATTTGCTGGAAATGCAAAAGAAAAAAAAAAGAAAAGCCTATTGTGCTTTTTGCATCGTTGTTCATTTTCCTATGCATTAATCTTAGACTGTTTTCCGAGCGAGAAAGCTTACCGCTTGTTCTGTTTTTATTTCACTATAATAATACCAGCTGAGTTTTTTTTTTTTTTTTAGACTTTGAACAGGGAAAATAGAAACATCATTGCAGCGACAGGCCAGCACCCAAACAAGCAACCACAGACAGACAATTAGCTCTTCCACTTAGTCAGAGCTTCCCATTAATTGGATTACATTAAGAAGGCAGACCCTTTTACTATAACCTGTTCAGCTAGATGCACTTTGATGTCATTTTAAGGATTCTGATATAGTATTTCGCATTCTGTAAATCATCCCCAGAGACAAGCCCTCAAAGACGATTCCCTTTAGACAATAAAGCTTTTTTTTTCTTTTTCTAGGTGAAACTGTTGTTTACTGTTGAAGTAAAAGTCAGTTTAAAAAAAAAAAAAAACCTTCTCATGACAGTTTTATCAAACGCAAGTCTCCATTCAGTCCTACTTTGGCACCACACACCTTGCTTCTGAAGAGAATGAGAACTGAAAAGTATGCCCCCCCCCAGGACTATTCATCCACATTTCTGGATGATGGGTGACATTTTGATAAGGTCAATCAGTGCGTCATTTCTAAAACAGCCCGGCAATATAAAAATGGCTGGACGCATTCCCATGTGTCTCTTTAATGGACAAGAGAAACGAAAGAGTACTTCTGGAAAGGAATACAGCTGCGATAGTTTATGAATATGTTGGAATCAATACGAGAATGACACTTTTAAATACAACAAAGGTCCCTTCTCACCCCGCTTTTTATGCTCTGTCCCTGTGAAAATTTCTTTTCCTTTTTATAAGACAAGAGAAGTAGTAAGTAAAGGAAAAATAAGAATACCATCATTTGTTTTTTTTGTTATTATATATATATATATATATATATATATATATATATATATATATACCATTTATATATGTATGTGTGGTAAGTTTTATTTGTGAACTAGACGTGACAGCCAAACAACATGTTTTTAGTACAATATATATATATATATATATATATATATATATATATATATATATATATATATATATATATATATATATATATATATATATATGTTCCAGGGTCTTTAGAACAAAAACAAAGGGAATATACATACTTAATACCACTGCTTTTTAAGCCAACAAATACCCTTGATGAAGTGTTGTGATTGTCCCAGTGGCCTTAAGGTAATTGATATTCATCCCAGCTCAGTCTGCCTTCCAGGAAAGATGATAATAAACACTAAAACACAACAAGCTAATACAATTTTCACTGGTGTTTAGTCTGTGCTATAATTTGTAAATGTATATGCCTTAAGGATAATTAACAAATACACAAACGCTCACAAGCTTTTGCTTGATATAAACATAACCATAGTAACAAGAAACTTCCCCTTTATTTATAATTTATTGATGTGACCATAACCTGAGAGAATACATTTTTTAATCAGCTTATTGAAACTATTATAATGTGTTGGTGTGAATTACTGCAAATTAAATGTCACCCCCACCCTACCCCCCACTGTCACCAATGTCACCCATTTCTTAATTGAATTTTACAGTCATATAAACAACAATCTGTGCGAGGCAACTTTTATCAAAACAACCTATTACAGGCTCCTTATCTTTACAAATGCAGGCCTCGAAAGAGACATACATTTTCATACAAAAACAGGCTTCTAGACCCTGTGGCATCTTTTTTTTTTTTAATCCCAGCGTTCATTTCTATTTGAAATACTACATGCAACAGAAAGTCTCTTGTCAGCGGCACCTGCATACCATGTACAGTAGCCTCTCCAGCCCTGAGGCAGTCTCTAAAGATCCAAAAGCCTGCTTGGAGGAGAACAGCAAGGATGTGTGTATGACCTGCTATTGTATTCCCACTTTTAAGTACAATGCTGTAGCGGTGTTTTCAGCAAGGTAACTGCACAGTAACTCATTCGTTGTGTTAGCGCCATTCAAAAAGAAAACTTAACCATGCAGTGGAAATAAATACCTAAGAAAAACACAATGCTTCAGTCATATCCTTCCAAACTTGTAAGCGACCTATACTGAGTACATCAGTAATTCAATAACCCCAACAGAATCGTAAAGGAATATATATATTCAGCGATTACAAGAAAAAATCCATAACACACAGGGATGTGTATAATTACTAAAGCATTGAATTCCTACCATGTGTAAATAAAGTCAAGCAAGGGCTGCAGGTTTCAATAATGCTTCCTGCAGAACCTTTCTTGGTTTTAAAATCAAGCAAACATGCTGAGCGAGCGTGTGGAAATACCTAAACAAATGAAGCAGCAACCTGTTCATAAACGTGCTTATTGTTTTGATTTATATCACTGTAAGCAGAAAGAAATAGCATTTTCATCATAAAGTTACAGTACCCTGCTTTCAGTGTGCTTTACACAGTGCTTCTACTACACATTGTTACAGTACATCCTGCATCGGAGTTGTGTTTCAGTACCTGAATGTGTAAATCTGAATAAGAATGTATCTAAGGTTATGCATGTATGGATTCTTATACTATGAGACAGGCAGATGTCAATCACCAAGTGCTCTACATTTTATGATATACTTTCTGAACATGGCTCATTGTCATTCACATCCAGCCACCTATACAGAACAAGAAGCTCTCTGCCATTTCCTCATCCAACCTACTTGCATGTAACCGAAATGCTGTCAGTTCCTGACATATATTAACATCCCAGCTGTCTGCACAAGGAGTTGAAAGCCGCTTCTTGTCTCTTTAAGATGAATTTGTCTGGGGTAGGTTCCCAGACGGTTTTAATTCAATAGCCCCCATGTTCAAATGAAATATTTATCTCTTTTTAGATCTGCATCGATCAGCACTATGAGTCAGAAATATTAATATTTAATAAAACATGTAAAGTTAGTTGGAATTCTTGCTAAATAGACTACTGTCAAAATAATAATAATAATAATAATAATAATAATAATAATAATAATAATAATAATAATAATAATAATAATTTTGACAGGCCAGTGAAAAAGGTAATTCCGGTAATGTGAAAACAATATACAAAAAAAAAAAAAAAACTGTTATCCTTCTATCACCTAGAGGAACGCAGCCAGAATGGCAAAGTAGGGAAGCTTGGCTCTTGCCAACGCTGTCAAAACAGGGGACATAAATTTAAATATAACCTTAGACAGGGGCAACAGTTTGCAGTCTATATGTTGCTGTCAAAAGGAAGCAGCTGCCAGCTTCATACAGATACAGGCCTCATTCACATTAATTTAATGCCTGTTTGGAGTCGTCTAATTTGCAAAGCCCCAGGTTGGTAAATATTAACCTTGGGCTTCGTTGAAATTCTCCTTGCGCCGGGTAGGAAGAAAAAAGGTGTCCAGGAATGAGGTATGATGAAGATGTTGAGGTGGTGTAAATGTCAGAAATGACAAGAACACTAGGTTGTCAATCATTTCTGGGATTTTTCAACCTGAATTATATCAATTATAACAAGAAGGATGAACATTGTTAATTCCCTTTGGTAACCGGGAAAGAAAAGAATACATGGAAAAACTAAATGCTGTTGGCTTGGTTTAAAACCAGAGAGAAAATTGAATATTACTGTTGTTTAATTTGATTACACTATATTGAGTGACAGAAAGCTGCCACACGTTTTTTAAATTTGATTAGAAACCTGCATCTACAGCAGATGTCTCTACCTGTAAAGACCTCTTACAGAATATTGTTTTATCAAATACCACACCAAGACAACACTAGTTTTTGTGGACACATTCCAGCGTCCATCGTTAGAATACTGGAGAGCACTGTGCTCATGATGGCCATGAATCAAGATAACCTTTAAAGAGCAATTAGATTCCTGTTTTGAATTTGCTTTGCATCTTTCCCAAGAAATAACAGCTGTTGTGATCACCTAGCAATATAGTTCTCTCTTGAGCTCTCATTATGGTGTGCTTTATACCACCGCCAGGAATCCTGTTAAAAACAAAATGGCTGCCTACCTGATGAGGGTTCAACAAGAAAAGATGATACCTGAATACAACTCTTGAGAGCTACTGTTGTGTGCTTCAGAAATTTCCCAAGATGTCCGTCATGTTCTTCCAGGCTCTGTTAAAAAATAAAAAAGGCTGCGTTCTGGGGATTCTTTGGTTGGGCTCGCTCGCACGATATGTGGCTGTATTGCTTTTTTAACAGACCATGCTTAGAGAACTCAAAACGTCTCTCCGTCTGCTTTGTACTAGAAAACCGAGCCAGGGTCTTAGACAAGAGGTTCAATATTTAAATAAAGCACTGCTATACTTCAATGAAACCAGGTGGTAGCCAAACAAAATCTGTCCCTCCTAAATCTCATGTCTGTTTTAGGGTCTAGAAATAGCTGTACTATTTGAAAAGAAGGTTTTCAGCTACATAACTGAGTTGGCATTGAAGTCAGGTTTAGTGTGAGCTGTACTGAATTCCCGTGTAACACAAATCAGTATTATGGGGATAATGTGTGTGGATGGGAAGTAAGGCAGTGGTGAAGAACATTCAGTGGGGCTTTGAACCACTGCAGATTGGGCGAGATTTCAGTCTTATCTCCCCTCTGGTGATACCACTAGTCTAGCACACGCAACACGTGTACAGCAGATAATATAAGCCCCAGTATTAGTCTATGGTTTTGGTATTCCTATTTTTTCATGTACTTTTTAAAAATATATATTATTAGAACTGGGCTGGCCAGCAGACAAAAATAGGCCTGCAGATCCCCTACTGAAAAAGCAAAAAAGGAGAGTTGAGTCTTGTTAAGCAACAGTTTAAGCACTTGTCATTTCCAAGCTATTAAAACTCAAGTGGTTAATGCTGATAGATTCAGTTCAGCTAAAACATTCCTGAATATCAGATCCTACTATAGTGCATGTTCTTTGGGTTAAAGAGCTTGCGTCCATTTAGCCTCATTTTATCATCCTTCTGGAATTAGATCACAAAAAATTATTCAGGCTTCTGCAGCTGAAAGCACAAATTGAGATCAGGTCCTAGAACATTAGCCCTGGCCCATTTAACACTCATATTCCTAACATCATCAGAGCACTTGACCATTTTGCTGCCTGAAAGCAAAACCTTTTCATATCCACTTGATGGAAACTGGAAATTAACGTATTTCTATGATAGACCCCCTTCATGTAATAAATCACTGTATGTAAAACAAAATAAAATAAAAATTACGACCTCCAAAATAATTTGCTCAGTAACACGTCAATAACCCAGCTTTCTAACATGAGGAATCTAGAGACAGCAGTCAAGTCACAGACTTAAAGCTGCAGTGTCCAAGTTTTCCAGTCTTCTTTTGCTTTTGTGGCGCTCTGCTGCACCCCATTGAAGCCTGCTTGCCTCTACTCTATGTCACACTGCCAAGTAGGTATATCTGCTAGTACTTGCAGCAACTGTGGGTTTTAAATAGCCTACTGAAGTTGAAGAAGCTAAATTACAATCTTCAGCCACTAACCAGTCTCTGAATTTAAACTCCAGGGTTTACCGTCTTTCTTTTTACCTAGGTAGCTTGCTTCAAATCATACCTCATATTGAAATAATTCTTTGTTAAAATTTGATGTAAGACACCAACAGCGATGGTATTCTCAACATTTCCTATAAGGTAACAATATTAAATATATGCAAAAATCAAACATTCATAATATATTGACCCTTATAAAAGTTTACCACAGTATTGCTGTACTGTATTCTTTGGGTTTTATCATGGTTCACGCTACCATTTTCTATTGTACATTAACATGCCTTACCGTACCTCTCATTATGCTTACCTATGCTTTACCATGCCTTTACTATGCTTTGGTACACTTTGCTATGTTTTACTAACTTTTATAAGGGGAGATTGTGCTTCCTGACAAAAAATAATATGTTGGTCCATCTTAGAAGATACTGGAATGTATGTGACAGGAAGAAATATTCATTTGGACGAGAGCATATGGAACACTAAATGATGGTTTAAATGACCTCTGGAGCATGTGGTACTGAACTCCACTTTAAATAGAAACATGTCATTTGTATGCTTTAGGGCCTTTGCTCCTATTTAAAGTTTGCATTTCTAGATGCACCTATGTTGTTTCTCATTAATTCTGAAATGAAATATATATATATATATATATATATATATATATATATATATATATATATATATATATATATATATATATATATAATTCCCTGAAGAAACAGCCTTGTGAATCTTGTGAATCTGATGTTTTGCGTTTTTCTCCCATGAAGCCTTACATTTCTTGATTTGAGTGGTCTGACGTTTCAAAGAGACGGCACCCATGGCACGCCACTTATTACCACATGTTGAGACTCCTTTGATTGCGTGATGATTTGGGCAAGAAGAAAATAGAAATGCAGTCATCATACTCCCACCAATCATTACTAAATCTTAACCTCCCCAAAAGTAACCCCCTCCCACCCAAAAAGAACAACCATTTTAGTCGGAGCCTGGAGTCCTGCATCACCATTTCTCATGTCTCTGTGACTTGGTGGTACTAACTGATTGATACATTGCGATTAAGGGCGTATTGTGGCTGAGGAATCATACCATCATAAAGAACAACCTACAGAATAAAGGTGCAATGTACCATAGTTTTCTATATATTGCGCACCTTTCTTTTTCAAATTGCTGAATGTTACATACAGATTGAGACTTGCATGTGAATTGTGCAGTATATTCTGGTAATGATATTGAATGCATATACCGTCATGTTTTTAAGGTAGCTTAGATATACAGGTCATACACACGGTACATATTATACATTACAATTAAAACATTACGATACATGGAAGACACATTGCATATTGTACACGACAGTGTGTAGAAAACACCCCAGCTTAGTATAGCCTCTAATAGAGGGGAAACATGAAACGCGTATTTGGTCACAAATGTTGGTTTGCTGTTACTGGGACGTTAGGTCAAAGTTCCTGGCAAGAAGATGTTTTTTTTGTTTGTTTTTTTTCCAGATTTTTCTGTTTCAAGTTAATGTATTGAAAAATTAATTCATTTATCTCTTCCATACATATTTTTTTTTGCATGCAAGTGAAATTATCCATCTTTTCTGTTCACAATATTATATATTAGAGGTCCAGACAAAAACGATACAGTGCAGAAGCTGTCAATACCTTAAATATATTTTCAAAACCACTGGGGATCAGCCAACTTAAGTAAGATGCAGCCTAGCGATCAAGGTGATAGAGCTAACAGTTTAATCTCTAGCTTAGTTTAGTGCTTTTATTATGGTTGGGGACTGCATAATGTTTCAAACAGCAGGACAATGAAACTATAACAAATATTCCCTGCAAATTGAATCACTGCCTCGGATTGAACTATATATCTCCAACATATATCTGTGCTCCTGTGTGGAATCACTGAAAATAATGTTAACGATGAGCTGTAAAGCAATAAGGTAGCTCAAGCATGCTAAGCAATATAGAAGTGCCAAGTGAGTACCCTCTATCTCCAGACTGTGAACACACTGTAAAATGTGACTGTCTCACCCTTGCAGCCTAATGTCAATATAGTTTTTAGACGTTTGAGTAAAATTTATCATGAGCGAATTTTAATAATGTAAGGTTTACTTGCGTAAATCAAAGCAGTCTAATTACAGCTGGAATAACTCGCCCTCAAGTACAGGCCTACCCAAAAATGGAATGATTTATAAAGCGATCGGATGTCAGACAGATCCTTTTTTTTTCTTTACAAACTGAGCATAAAATGAGATGAGGTATTTTTTAATAAATCTCATGTCAATCACAGTTCCAACTCAAAAAATGAAAAACACTGTTGAAGAAAGACAAAACTTTGCTGCAGCTCTTTTTCATGATTATCCCAAGGTACAGGAGCAGTAAAGTAACCTCTCGGTACCGAAATAAAATGACAAATTGTCCCAAGAAATGTTAGGTTTCCTCTGAGAGTGATTAACAGCATCCTTTCAAGCAAAAAATCAAAACTAAATTATATCCGCTAAACTACTTCTTATATTTTTTTTCCTGAGAGGATATTAATTATTTAAACACAACACAAAGAAATCTGAAACATTAACAAACATCTACAGAGACTCACTATGTAAATTTCTAACTTCAAGCAGATGGCTGAGTGTGGCTGATTGCCAGCCAGCCAGCCGCTGAAAGCTATGAACAATAACAAGATCTCACAGTGACATTTAGGCAGGAAATGTTTTTGTAGTGGTTCCTCCAATGCTGAATTAAGTAAAGTGATCTTCTAAACAAGCACATATTTAACATCTTCACCTGTAGAGGACCCCTGAGCCTGGAATAATTAAGGATCTTAATAGGTCCTAAAACACTCCATATCCCAGAAGCCTAATACAGAGGTTCTCAAACTTCTTTTGTTGACAGACCCCTTTTTGAATAGAATAATAAACACAGACCCCCCCAACCGGTTAGCTCCACACATCACACCGCTCTGTCCACCCCGCTCACAACACAGGAAAACAACAGCGCTCAAACCCAATTCGCTAAAAGAGCCGTCTCCCTTAGGAAGGGAGTCAGAGATGCTATAACTGTTACCAGGAAGTTAACCAGCCCCTCTACACATGCACTGTCAGGAATACCCTGCTGTGTAAACAGAAAATGGTCTACATTTGCCCGTTTTACTCAGTTGGCAAGCAGACAACATGCAGTGAGAATTTAGTTGGGCAATTCTCTACAGACCCCAATTTGACAACCACTGGCCTAATATATTGTTTGTACAAATACTTTTTGCAGTTGTTTAGAAAAACAAAAAAACAAAAAAACATGGCAAAAGCATAGAAAAAGCATGGTAAAGTACAGGCAAGGATGGTGAAACACAGAAAGATACTAAGAACCATGCAATTTTACAACAGTATACTTTTATAAGAGTAGGTTTAAGCTACAGATAGCAGTCATGATTAACAAATCAAATATATTTTTAGCAGTTCATTGGGACATGGGCTCCTATCTCCATACAAAAGACTCTTAGAGACGAGGTATTAAAGACTAATTTACATAATGCTATCAGAATAAGTACAGTACGATTCATAATACATCCACTGTCATGTACTGCACAGTACATGGGTTTTAAAGCCCACTGTGGACGTGTGCAGCAAGTTGCAAGAAGCTTTGAATTGCAAAGCAGGCTAGCCCTCAACCACAGGGACCTCTGTTGTGGACAACAATGATCTGAAATACACTTGATCTTCTCCTATGGTCATGGCCATTTTTAAATAGACTTGTAACTCGTAGCTTTCAGTCAACTGGTGCTATCAGGCAAAAGTATTAAGAATCACTACCCTCTTGTAATATTATGCTTGTAACTGTATTCCTAAAACATCTTTTTTTTGTTTTGTTTATTTCATATAAAGAAGTACAATCCAAATTCTTTTTTTTTTATTTTTTAATTTATTCCAGACCAACCAATCAAACTTTTTTGAAAGGTTACAAATGTCACATTAAATCAGTGTCCTATAAATTTAAACATCTTGACAATGAAACGCCCACCTTGGCTAGTGGGGGAGTGGGTGCTAAGACAAGTGCAGTTATTGAAGATGTGTCAGATATTACAAGCTAGTGTCTGCTGGGTCTACAGCAGACAGCTAAGCCTTTATTTGAGCTATTCTTTGTGGGGGGAGGGTTATGAAGTAGCTGGTTGTGTAGTTTAAGCTTGTATGTTCCAACCCATACCCCAAACCAAAGCTCTTTGATAGTTCATTGCATTGGAATGTTTTGATTCCATTACAGTGGCTACACTGACATCCCGCCCCTTCATTAGAAGGAAAAGCAGCGTCTTCTTAACTCCTCATCATGCACTTACTGGGATTATTCACTCAATTGTGTTGTGCAGGTTTCTGTTTTCAAAGAAGCAGTTCAATTAAGGCTTATGTGAAAGTCATAGGATCGTGTCCCAGCAAATCTAAATAGTTATGAAAGGTACAACTCCCCTCAAACAGTAGCTCCAAGTCCTTAATCCTGACCTGAACACCAACTGCTACTCAGTCCTGGCCTCTTTCAAGCACAGGCAGCCAACTGCACTGAATCTGGACTTCAACAAAAGCTGAAGTATGAAATACTCTGAGCCATTTTCTCTTTCACTGCAAATCTATTTCCAAAGTAAAGTCGCCAAGTCGTCTTTAACACAACTGGACCCAATTTTCATTTCCAGGTTGTTTTTATGAATGAATATTAAATGACATAAGTTCCATGTTCGATCTGATTAACATACTCAAGCCTTAAATAATCTTCCACTTGAATGAAAAAAAAAGTGTCTGAATATTGTGAACAGTGTGTGAAGTTCTTTAAATGTGTGAGTGCAGAATACTGCCACAGTTAGCATTTTGACCTGATGAGATGAAATCTTTTGAGACTGTGACAGAGAAATTGAAAGGTTAATGTTAGATGCACTGCCATATAAATCTGCATCTGCCACAGTTCAACTAGCATTTAATCAGGAAGGTGAATTCATTACTATACACAATTCCTGGTCCCACCTCATCACTCTGATTCACAACTGAGGGGAGAGTTTTATGCACACGGAAATAGCAATTACAACAGGCTCAGAACATATTTTCTACCAAGAGTATTTGATATTGCAGAAGTACATATGAAACAGATGAAAAGTGCTTTTTTAAAAATAAATCCAAAAAATTAAGAATAAGGATTTGTACAGAAAAGAATACAGATGTTATATCTCCTTTATGGTGTAACTCTTTTTTGTCAATAAAAGCAGCGTGTTGTTTCAGTTTACCCTCAAGATATGTTTCAAGACACGACAGTATGCCTTTTACCAAAGCGTAAAGGCTGTCGTTTCTATCCCTTAATTCACTGGGCTGCATAAAGCTTTAATGTTTATACATAAATGATGAAGCTGAATATTTCTTACATTTCCTAAATATTCCCTAAGGTCTACAGATATGGTCATGTCATTATGTGTTAAAATATAAACCAGGCCACTATGTGTTTAATATGTAACATGTGCTTATATATATATATATATATATATATATATATATATATATATATATATATATATATATATATATAGATTGCACAAAAAACAAACTGTATTGCCAGCAAATAAAAACAAATGGCATAAATCCTTCAAAGAGTATCAACCTTTCATCGTCAGCTTAGATACAATTATTGAACTCCTGCATGAAAAATGCTTCGACTCTGTGCATCAAAACATATGGCTATTAATCTGAAACATGTGGAACTGATTCCTTTTTAATTCCAAAGCCTAATCAAGCATTACCCCAAATCAATACTATCTGAAAAAACGCAAAACACTTTCTGATCTTCAGGAGGATTACATATTCATACCATAAAATAAACATTTATAAGGCTTTGGATGATTATAAATAATGGATTTAAGAGGGGAAAAAAGCAGCAACCCGCATTGCCTTTGGGCACATGTTCAATGACAAACAATGACATGAATTCTGCATCAGAAC
>NC_054565.1:1111336-1136336 GCF_017654505.1 Polyodon spathula | reverse complement strand
GAAAGAAAGAAACAGAAATCAACTCAAGTAGGCTGTTCTGGATTTAAGTTACTCCTCCAATGGATTTTTTATTGTCTCCGACAGGATATGCAGTGCCATGCTTTTAATCATGCAGCACAGTAAGATGATTCGTTATTGCAGGGCTACAGCATATCTCTGCAGTGTAGTAGACTCTCGAAGAGCCAAACCGGCTGAAACCCGTTCCAGTTCAGATTAATCAAAAACCAATTGTAATTTGGACCATGCATGTCTAGTTTAAAATGTTTTGGATACTTTAACAACCTGAATAATTACAATCTGAATAAACTGCTTCACTGTTTAATAGGCTTGATTTTTGTATTGGTGTTTAATTGGTATCTGTTACTTGGCAATTCATGTTTATATCATTTTTCTACACTATTGCATTTTGACTTTCAGTTGCAATACAAATGCCAGTCATACAACTAAAGATAATCCATGTGGAATGAACTGTCATTTATCTTGATAAAATGGGCAAAGTTCACACTAAGAAACACAGAATCTGGACTCGTGCTTTGGTTTGTATTCAGGTCTCAAAGCATCTAACCATCCAGTGAAACAGAAAACTAACTGCTACCCCTTGATTTATCACAGTGGTTGGAGATGCCCTGTCTAGCTAATGGCTATGAACAGCAATAGTTTGGTGAAAATGTACGTATTCAATGTTGGAATTGTGTAGCGGGAGTAAAGCATGGTTTTCTTCTCAGAGGGTGGTTCAGTTGAGATGAACACATACAAGAGGAACCTTGATACAGTATTTATCCAACGTTCCTTCAGAAGAGGTTCCCTGCTGGAAATTCCAGTATCACATTGAGCTGGTGTCAAGCAATCGTTGGGTAACGCACATCCTCCAGGTTTATTACTTGATATCCAGCTGGTGTATAGAACCCCAGCACAGATTTACACCAATTAGCTTTCCATAGCATTGTTGCTATATGAGCAGCAGCCCTTGAAAATACCACTGGGTGATAGCCTTGGGTATCAAAGAAGGACAGTTTAATGCTATCCCCATGTTGTACGTTTTGGAATCAGGATTGCTCGATATCATTGTCTGATGGTGAAGATGAGCCAGAATGAATCTGTGAACCATTAATCTCATTAATCATTTCTGCCAATCTTGTACTGAGTAGAGCGCTCATTATCCCACTGGTAGAAACCCTTTAAAACAACTTTAGAATTGTGAGAATCACCTGAAACAATGACTATCACATCGGACAGCCTAAATACATAACCTTAAAAATGTTCAGTAACACTTTAGTTTAGCTATCTGTTACAAGCAATTAAAAACAATAGCAAAAAGACAATGGCAAAAGTGTAAAATAACTGTATTGCAAATGCAAAGCCCCATAGAATTGGTGAGGCAGACATAGAAAGACAAACAGACATGAAAAGACAGGCAGACAGGCTATATCCATTACAACTGATCATAAACAATAGCAAACAAAGAAAAGGCAAAAGTGTATTGTAATAGTCTTCTTATGTCTAATCATAGCCTACAATTGTTAATAGCATGCTTAATAATATGTTTATATACTGTTTATAATCACTTATAACTGCTACCTAAAGTGTTATCAACACTTCTTTATATGGAAAAACATTTTTACGGTTTATACTGCCTTTCATATCCTCTATAGTCAGCATCGAGACATCATTGTCTCTATTGTCAGTTCTCTAGCAGGTAATATGAAGGCTGAGATCAAGGCAAATAGTGGCTCAACACATTATTAATATTATGTACAGGTTCTAACAAAGTGGCAGAGCAGTGCAGTCTTTTCTGTTTTTGTTTTTGTTTGCTCCAATCTGGTCAAAAACTTACAACAAACATGGCCAGTTCTATGAATCCTGAATAAATAAACATTGCGTTCGGTGTTCAGAATTATGTTCTCTGTTGGTTGGTATGATACAGGTTTGAGGTTCATGGTTCTGTTTTTTTTAATTTTTAATTTTCATGTGGATTAGTTGCAACCAAAGCACATAATTAATTAAAAAGCCCCGCCCCCTGAGATCATCACATCATAGACCACACTGCTATGAGCGAGAGGCATGCAACTCTACTGGGGAAATAGAAGACTCCTGCAATCAGTGAAGGATGTCCTTTATGCAGCAGAGAGACAGTTTTGGTTTGATTACTGAGTTATAAAGTGATGTTTCATCCAACTGAGAAGAAATGGGTGATAAGAGAGCAGTCTGGTTCTGGTCTCTTTCTACTTGCATGTATGCGTCTTTCACTGTTTTACATGAGTGAAAATCAAGGCATCAATTTTCAGCTCCACTCCCCATGGTTTTAAATTACCTAAGCAGCACAGAAAGGATGTTTGGCTGAACCTATTATTGGAGCAAATGTCACTGCTGTCTTTTCCTAATACCAAAAGTCTGCTGGCAACATCTCCTCCCTTCTTGCACTTACATGTAGAAGATGTCAGCCAGCACCAGCAGGTAATCAATGAATGTCCCGCTCATGGAAGACTGCTTAAGGGCTCCCTTTACATCTCTGCCAAGATAGAGAAGGAGAATCATGCTTTTAATCTTAACCCCAAGAACAGCTTTAACACTGCAAAAATAAATACTGTGTGTTTACAGTTGAAAATTGGCAGGAATAATAAAGATTATTTTATTGTAAAAAAACTAACAAACAAACACAAAAACTAAAATCTTGTGGTGGACCACCAATGGTTACCATTGAATTGCTGTTTTGTATCAGTGAACCAAAAAGACAAAAAGAAAAATCACGTCTGGTACTCCCCCATTTAAATCACTTCATTAACTCTAAAGAAAAGCTGAGGTTATGGAAAAAGGAACCAAACACACCACAGACTGAATGATGCTTGTCTCATGGTAGCTTCGTAGAGCAAGCTTTATCATGGCCGACACTGCAAGACTGATGCGATTACAATTTCACGGGTGACTTGAAGCCACGGGTCAAATCACTGTTTCAGTGCTTTAAACCTTTTGTCCAGTAGGGGTCTCTGCTAGGCTGTGTAAAATTCAACTGAATAAACTTTAAAATGCCTGTTCAAAAATTGGCTTCCCTTATATTTTAATCTGACAGGATAAAAAAACAAAAAAAAAAAAAAATCCACATTTAAACAAACTTCACGGAAGTAAAAAAAAGGAAAAGTCTACTCTGAGAGGATTCAGTGAGAGAGTAGGCCACATTAGTCATGATGAAAGAGAAAGGGGTTTGTCACAATGAGCTTGCTTTTCACCCAAGAAAAAAAAAACATCTCTGCATTACAATAGAGGAACCCTAAATGTGATTTCTGCCTCAAATTGGAAAACGGCAAGTTAATTGGTACAAATGTCTAATTTCTGCATTAGACATCTGTAGGTTATAAAACCAACTATATATATATATATATATATATATATATATATATATATATATATATATATATATATACACAGTGTGTGTGTGTGTGTGTGTGTGTGTGTGTATATATATATATATATATATATATATATATATATATATATATATATATATATATATATATATATATATATACATATACACATATATATATATATATATATATATATATATATATATATATATATATATATATATATATATATATATATATATATATATATAGTTTAGTTGGCTACATGTAATCTATAGAAAGTGAACACAACGAAACACAGTGTTTGTCCTTATAGGGTTACAACAGTAAATGTAGATGGTAATTGCCATCTTTTAATATGCTTTACCACATGGGCTTTCCTGTACCATGCTTTCACAATGCTTTGTTACACTTTGCTATGCTTCTGCTATGGTAAACTTTTTATAAAAGTTGGAGATGACTGGTTTTTACTACAGCGACAATACAACGATCCCTGTCCTCAGTCCCCTCAATATGAAATCTCACAGGGTATTGCGTGATTTCTGTTGTCAAAGCAGGGAGCTTCAGTCTGTTGCTAGGCAACTGAGTTGAAGCCAGTGAAATGTGACAAACAACTATTATCTGTCAAAAGAACAGGACTGGCAGCCACACCAAACCCCCTGTCTCTTCATCAATCTTTCACAATTCTTTCAGATTTCCCAAGCACCCCTCAGGGGCTCTCCTTGGAATCTTCTCACAACTTTTACCCTTTCATCTGTTCCTAACATTGGTTGCCACAGAAAAAAAATGAGGGTTGAGGGGTATTAAAGATTAATAGAATGGATAATCAATGTATGTATTTTCTAAGTAGAAATTTTCTGCATGCATTTTTCATTCTGATACAATGTCAACAATTTTAAATCCCTGGCAGTCACAGCAACAAGGGGTCTTCTTATCTTGTCTTCTCATCTTTTTTTATTGTCTTGAAGATCTAGTAGAGCTCCCCAAATGCAGTATTGTATAAGATATTGTATAAGGTATTGTATAATAAAATTGCCACACATTTTCTTAGTGTAAGAGGCAGCGTTGGCGTGATGCACAACCGTTCTAGATTACGACCCCTGATGTTAAAAGTGCCATAACCACACCTGCAGACATGCTTGAATAGTTCTTGCATTGTTACATATTTGCATAAGACCCTCGCTTAAGTTATGATTGACAGTTCACCTCCAGTCTCCGCCCCTGTTACATTAGAACTATCCCCCACCAAACTTGCACTACTTTTGTAAATATTGCCTGTTTTATATTGTATTAAGACTGTGAAACATTTAACTATGACACACAAAGGCTCAGGGAAGAAATCCTCATGCATTCAGATCAGTAATTTCAGGGACATGGACCCAATTAAAAATAGAACACATGGTTGCTTCAGTGGTGGTTGCTGGTGATGAGTTGGGACTCTACCAGCTTGCTGCTGGCATTAAGCCAAGGCACAGTGTGTTAGCAAATCTGCAGAACACAATAGAGGTGTTTGCTCTTAAAGCCATAATAGGTATCAGCATCTATAATGAATCATAGACATTAAAGCTAAGGATTTCAAGTATCAAAAATGGAGACTTGCCAAAGGTATTCTCATACCTAATGGTCTAACAGTGGATACATACAAGCACCCCTTAAATAACTCAGTTTTTTCTTTTACATGTAGCATATTTATATGGATCAATGCATACCATTTATTTAACATAACAACAATGTACACGGTTTCACATATAAAATAAGATGCCAATACCAAGGTGTAATCCATGCATTGAGCAAGCAGACACACCTCTTTTTATCATGCTGATATTCAGTTAATTCAATAATGTAAAACTGGCTCTTGGGAGTTATATTAAAATGATAAATATGCATTCAAATTTGGACTGCCGTCAAGATATGCTGTCTAAAAAAATAATTGAAATACACAGTCGGCTATGAATGGACATGTTTGGACATTTTTGTTAATATGGGTCATTGCAGCTTTAGCTAACAATTTGTTCTAGACCAGTTTGATTCAAATAATAATGGATTAAAATTGCAGTCCAAATACATACGCACAGAGTCTGCAGTAAAGGATTTTTATTAAGTTACAGAATATCTTTCAAGGTATATACTGTGCATGTACTATATAGAAGTCCAAGCCAATATATCTCAAGAAAAAAAAAAAAACAATGCATTCTTAACCAAACCAATGCTGCTGCTATACAGTATTGGATTTTTCGTTTCTGCTCAGCAGCACCTCATATTTTCCCATCATGTTCATGCTGACTTCATGACAGGTGTTCCCGTGGGATTCTCTAAGAACTGCAAGCGGCCGAGGTACAGCGAAAGCTGCCCAAACAGCTACTCACAGGATGAGAAATAAATAGGTCTTCATATCTAGGGGATTTTTCAATGATGGAGCAATGTTTGAGATGGGGTGGAGGTTATCAACATAGAAATAAGCCTGCTTGGCATAACAACACAGTTTCACTGCATACTGTGGCAATGTGGTGGGCTGTAAATACTTGTACATGTTTGTATACCCCTACATTGTCTGTTTCGTTCCTTCAACAAACCAGCCATAAAATAATATGTGGTTGGACTTTAATAAATCTAACCAGATTGGAGGGGAACTGCAAAGCCGTGTGAGAACATGGCCAGGATAAATTGGTTACTGATTGCACATTGAACCCGGTCACCTAAATATAAGGGGACTGGCAGCTCAAAACCACTGTAGGAGAGGGAGTGTCTAATGCTCTCTGTCCTGGTGTATTAGTTCCAGGATATACTTGGGTACATTTGTCAAGTCCTGACCTTGCCTTAAAGGGCCAGTACCTTTTTGTATTGTTTATTTTTACATGGAGTATAAAGCAATCCATATTTTCTGTCCAAGGAAAATCAAAGTGTCACTGTCTTTGACATATAAAAATGGCCAATCTGTAATCGTTTTCCTTTTCTGCTACCATCTTCCACCATGGTTCACATGATAAGGTTAATAGAAAAAAGGTTACCAAGATTTTTGGTGTACAGATTGAAACATGGCAAAATAACCAAAAGCATAGCAATGAATGCATTTTAAAAAATTGTTAAAGCATTTGGTCAGATATCCGTGGGTCAACTTTTGGCATATTGGTCATGTGATACTCCCATCTGTGATGCAAACAGAATATTCACTGAGCACATGCGTCTCACTCCTGCCTCAGCTGTGTGACATGCAATCGGAGAGTTTTCTCTCAGAGTGCAAGACATACATTGTAATCTTTATATTCATAAAACGTTTCTCTTTTTAGATGCTTTTTGGAACCGGAAAAGGAAATAAACGCGATTCTTCACTGTATTTTATTGAGATATAAACTGTACATTCTTGATAGAGGATTGTAATGATGTAACTTGAAATATCCTCTGAGCTTGTAAAACAAACGTGAAATCTATCCGTTGACAATGTGCCCTGCATGTGAGGAACTTCAGAAGGATTTCCTGCACTTTCAGAAAAATCTCATTACCAGTGTAATCCAGTCATTTAAAGTTGAGGGTAACAAACAACTACTGAAATGCACTCCACCATAGGTGGAGAATTAAATAGGTTTGTAGACTACATTATAAAACCACCAAACCATCAACAGAATTACACAGGCAACACATGGCATGCCATCGTCCTTTGCTGTATGAAATTGAAACAGGCTCTTACAGACACACACATAGAAAATCCATTCTGTGCGCTGCATGTTTGGTTCTCTAAATATAATGCTGGGAATATATTGCAACATTATTTATGCAAGTTCCTACGTTGGTTTTGAGCTGTCATCCCACACTATTCCCTTTGGATCTTAATAATAACCACATGAAATGTTTATTATAATTTTAACATGTAAGCAGTCTAAACTGTCATGTTTTATGTTTTTTATTTATTTTAAATGTTTTAATATGGTTCCTTTACCTCCTTGTGAAGTCCGTAATCATTCTTTTTTATTTTTATTTTGATACGCTCGTGTTAAGGTGCTTTCACAATGAGCACAACAGCTGCCATAGACATATGTGATCTAGACTAGATCAGCCAAAGTGTTTGTATACTAATAAATGCCAGCACCATCTAGTGGACAGTCGTCTATTCAGATCAAGTGCCAGATCAGTAAATGGTGCTGGCTTTTACTTCTATATGAAACTCACAAGGGCAAAGCTTCTTTATACACTTTTGAAACTGTCTGGTGTTTTACCATGTGGTCTTTGAACCCTTAACCCCTGAACCAAATCCTTAGACTAACACAGAAGGGAGAGACAGCTGCCCTTTTGTGCTCAAACTTCATTTTTTTTTTTTTACAGTTAGAAATAACAATGCGGTGATAGTTAGAAAAGCACTGAAGCTAAAGATAGGAAAACAATTACTTCACCTTTTAACCTCCTGGGATTTTTTATTCTTCTGCTCCTGGCTGAAGAAATGGAATATAATGCTCTAATAAGTTTTAATTTTAATGTAAATAAAATAACTACTTCAGCCTCGCCAGCATGCACTGTCAATGTCATCAGAAGCTCCATAGGGCTGGTGGTGGCAGCACACTAAAGCCACAGACTAATCGCATTCTCACTTATAATTACTTCTTTTCATAAGCAGAGCCATAATGAAGGTAAATATGCGGCTCCCAAGAAAGAATTTGTCCAGCCTCTCTCGGTCAATAGCTCAGTGTTTATGTTGATGCAAAGTAAATGATTTCATTTGCCTTTGCTGAAGATTGCCAGTTAATCTTGCAATATGTGTCGCTTAATATTCTCGGCAAAGAAGCAGATTTATTGGCATACCGCTAGGTTAAATTAATTAAGCAATATATAATTAATTGTTTATGGCTGCTTCCATGTAAATTCATTGAGCATGCAGGCCACTAAATTAATGCTGGGTTGATGATTCTCGACTCCCCAGGAACCAAAGTCATTTAAGACGAAAGATTACCAATCAGGTCTTCTGCAGTTACTTAATTTGTGTATATGAGGTGCAGAGCGTATGACATGGATTTTATTTTATTTTACTTACCAGTGTAGGTTACACCGTCATGTGATTTGCATGGAATCTGATTCAAAGTTAAAAAAGAAAGACTGGAAAACTAAACAGTCTAAAGAAAAAAGAAACATGACAACAAAAGTTGTTGTACAAACGAAAGGCAAGGACGTTTCTCAAAGCCTTCGGTGGTACCCCTTCAAAGGGTTGACATTAGAATATCAGTGGAAGCTTTAAGTTAAATAACACGTTGTTTTTGCTCCAATATTAAGTTATTTCCATTTTTTTCTCTAAATCTGCCTTTACTAGGCTTTGAGATTGTCTGGAGAGACCTAGGTGTTGGGGCAGCCATCCTCATTAGGACTCATTTATCCTTCCAAAACAGGGTTAATTTACTCCCTATGCAACAGCTACTTTATTGGAATCAACCAAAGCTTTAGTAACACACAGTATGATCTGTTATAAACAGTTAATAACACATTTATAAATGTTATAAAAATGGTAATAATAATAATAATAATAATAATAATAATAATAATAATAATAATAATAATAATAATAATAATAATACTTAATGAAAAATCAGTAACATGCCATTAAAATTATATTCAACCTTTAGCAACACATTTCTGTATGTTCTATAAATGAATACTTACACTAGTGGAACCAAAATGCTTATCACTAAAAAACACTCCAAGCATTATTAACATTACATAAACACAATTAATGATGTATGTACATACAGAAATAAATAATTGCATTGCAGAAACTTAAGGATAGCTTTAAATATTAAAAAAAAATGAAAAGGAATGTTGAATTTCAGTTTTTGCAGAATCCAGACCTTCATAGACATGCAGCATAGCCATGGGGCTGTAGCCAGTCATAAAAGCATGAGTACTAGATCATACACAGGCTGACATGCTTCAGAAGTACAAGTGGGACATGGTCTGAAATAAATATGGACTTTTAATTTTTTTTTTTTTTACAAGTATTAGGAAAGGCTGACCAAACCTTGATATAAGCACTCCTCGTGCCAAGGATATTTTCTTTTGCTGGAGAAAGTTTAGCAGTATTTATTGTTTTTGCTCTGTTTGTATTGCATACGCGTGTCTGTTTAGAGTCTTGTACAAGGCACACCTTTATGGAATGCTTCAAGGTGTATAAGCATTGAAAAGAAAATATAGAACTCATAAACATTTTCTTCCTTTTGTGAGCCTGGTTCTCACGGCTGCCCCAATAAACAATATATTTGTATGTGTGTGTGTATGTTAAAGGATCCCTCATTTATAGTCGGCTACGTTTTAGGAAGACTGAAATTACAGTGAGCTACAGAAAGAAAATGCCCCTTCCTGTAAATTGAAAACGGTCCTAAAGGCATTGATATCTTTTCAATTTTAGCTTTTAGTAGGGCTTTCTTCTACTGAATCAAAATGCTTCCATCTTTTCTATTGAACAGCGTTAGAAGATGCACAGTTTAAATACCAGTCTATACAGTGTGGGTGAGTGAAATTGTAATATTGGTGTCCCGTGCAATGCTAATGCTGGCCTAGTATTTAAGTCTCCAACATTGTATTACGTATCGCTCTTCTTATTTGGTGTTTTTTTGTATGGCAGTCATAGCATTAGTACTGTTCAAACATCTCCAAGGCTCACCCTCAGTACAAGGCTGAATACTAATAACCAATCCAAGTCCATCATCCCCCTCCACCCCACCCCCAAAAAGAATCCCTCCTGACCCCCTATAACAAGGGCAGCCCCTGCATTTCCATCGCCTAACTCACTTTTTCTGTCCGAAAATGACCTTCTACAAAGAAAAGATGGAACCATGGCAACATGGGACCAAAAAAAAAAATCCATAGAATTTGCATTTCTGAAACCTCTATTTTTATTTATCTTTCAAAGGCATTTTCAGAAATGGAATCCATTTTAGCGGGACTATTTCTGAATACAAATGATTTTTTTTTTTTTTTTTTTTTTTTGAGGGACATTACAAATAAATACACATTTCCTTTTTGCTCTTGTTGCTCTATTACATAAGTTTAAGTTGGATGGGAGGAGGGAAGGTAGACCTCCATGCACATAGAAAATGAACGACTATTTCTGAAATATCATTTTTGAACATAGCTGTTAATAGGCTTTAATAGTCAGGTCTCAAGTGAGTTGGTCTCCAGAAATCACATTTTTTAATGAAAAAAAATTTAAGTTGGTTAATGGTGGTTTAATGATAACAAACATAATAATCAGCTTATATATGTGTGTGTGTGTGTGTGTGGGTGTGTGCTTGCGGCATAAAGAGACGTATAGCCTTGAAGTTTTACACTTGGGAAATACATGTAGGTACAATTAAACAGCATATTGTATTAAATAATTGGACAAATCCAAGTTTACTTGAATTTATCATAAACAGTTGATGCACCTTTTAAAATTGAAAACAGTTTCCTATCATTGGATTTGTATTAAAATGACACCCATGCTGTTCAGTTTAGCTCATATCTTTTTTGTCTGTGTGTGTTGTTAACTAAAGATAAAGCAAAACACCTTAGAGATTTCAGAGGCCTACATCAACAGATTAAAAGGTTTTTGAAATGCCTGCTGGTCTGGAGAAGTAAAACAAAATACCCTTTAGCATTTTGAGGTGATTGCGAAGAGAGATTTAAGAATTGCATCACGTAGAGAATTTACTCAAGAAAAAAAGAAGAGTTTGTTTGAAGAAGCCTAACTTGAAAAGTAAGATACACTTTAGTGAATTTAAATTAATCATATTGTTTGAGTTAATAATGGAGAGTATTACTGGAGCACTGGATTTTTACTGTTTCCAAAATATAGCATTCTGGGATGTTTAATGGACTATATTTCTTTCAAATCTAACTCATACTTTCATTCTGGGGGGCGCGACTTGGATTCAAATTGGTTTTATTTAGATTTTGTGTCTTAAGAGGAGTCATTTCAAGACCAATGCTGCGTAAATGAGGAATGCACAGCAAGGAAATAAATACCCCCTCTGTATCAACATGCAAGCAACACTGGCTCTTTTGTATGCAGGTATGCTCTGGGGCTGAAGGTCATGAAATATTGTGTTCATAGCCAGCTTGTGCATTGGGTGACCTCGTCCTATTGTTCTCTCCCAAATCTGTGAAGGAACATCTGGTGCCTGCTGGAAATCCAGCTACATATAGAAATATGATGTGCAGAATCTCCAACTCAACAGCTTTTCTGAACTACTATCTGATTTTTATTTTCTAATTTAGTAGCAGCAGGAGCAGGTCTTTAATACGATTCTGTGCTTTTAAATTAGTTCCCCCTGTAGGGGAGAATGGTGTGCTAACAAGGGACAAGCCTTGATCTCATTCCCAAATGTTTCTTAAGTTCTTATGTTCTAAGTAGGGAGTGAGCTTGTGTCCCCACACTGGGTTTGTGGGCTAGGCCTTTGAGGGGTGTAAACAAGGTGCACTTGGTAAGGCCTACTTTAATGGCAGACCACAGTGCAAGTTATTGTGGAACAGGTTAAATTCTACTTGCTCTACCAAACAAGTCAAC
Organism: Polyodon spathula; assembly: GCF_017654505.1. Classification (NCBI taxonomy): domain Eukaryota; kingdom Metazoa; phylum Chordata; class Actinopteri; order Acipenseriformes; family Polyodontidae; genus Polyodon; species Polyodon spathula. The sequence goes on along the minus strand of NC_054565.1, from coordinate 1,124,453 downwards.
AGGGTTCATAGCACAGAGAAGCCTGATGGTCAGACAAAATTTGGGTGCGATTAAGAAACAGTGGGCTATGAAATGAAAGGTATAATCAATTGCATAACCCACAGGATATCAACAAGCTATGAAAGGCATAATGTATCTGGAGGAAAATGAAAGTGGCACCCTGCTCCGAAACAATACAGAATTAATCAAATATTAAGCACTACAAAGCCTGGCTGTTAGAATAATTCAGTATGTAGTATAGTTTTTATTCAGAAGATCCCTAGAATTACATTTTAACACTGTTAAAAATATAATGGTCTTGTTTAAGAAAAATAATATCTTATTTAACATGTTTACCCTTCCAGACACGCTAAAAAAAGGGGGGTGAAAAGAATCATTAGCAGCCACAGCGTAAGGAGACTTTATTAAACTGGAATTAATTGGAATTGCACAGAGGACCTGATACCTCAGCACACAACTAGTCATAAGCTACCACGGCAATACAATGAATTATCCTTGTGTATTGGTTCATATTGCCATATCACCACTGTGGTCCTACCAATGGGTCATGCCTTTGTAACAAACCTTGTACTACCATTGCCCCTTAGTGCACCATTGCCATTCCATAATTGCCCCTCTACTTACTGTCTTTGGAGATACTTTCCTTACCCAGTTCCAAGAGTTTAACTTTAAGACCCCTGCCATAATCACAGTGTTAGCCACCTGTGAGCCCTGTTTGCTAAGTTGAAATCCTGTTAAAGAAACTGAAGTTATAGCGTCTAATCATCTATGGGATTGTCTGCTCACACACATCCCATTAGAAGTCAAATCTAAGTAGCAAACTTAAAGGGGAATGGATATCAACGAAAACATGAGTCTCTTGCTCATCTCTTGCTAGTGCTAGTCACGTCAATTTTAAATAAATACGATTTATTAAATATTCCGCTGCATTTGTCAGACCTCTGTTACAGCATATCAAAACCTTGACTTCAATGAATTTTTTAAAAAAAGTCTATTTCTATTCTCGCCATGACATTTACTAAAGCAAAAGGGCATACGTTTTTACAATGAACCGTAAATATGAAAAAGAGACCTGTAAAATGGATATAAATTGAGAGTCCTACACAGTCACGGTACAATTTATCAAGCAGAGATATATTTAGACCTGACTTTCTTTTGACAGTGCTTTAGACAGCCGTTTGTCATGTTGCTTCTGGAATACATAGTCTACCCAAATGAATCAGTATCATTGATTTATAAAAAATCAGTTGATTAATCACAGCAAATCAGTGGTATACCTTGCAATCAGAATGATGAAGAGTGCTTGTATGAATCAATGTGGCTTAAACGATAAAGAGGTTTCCCTGATTACTATGGAAAAGTATGCGTTTTTAGGAAAGGGTCACTCAGACAGGTAATGATGTAAACCCATGTGCTTTTCGATGAGGCAGGACCAATATAAACGTTGACTTTGTACAACCAATACACTGTAAAATAAATCCTCCGACAATTGAATGATGAATTTGCAGGTCTTGCCTCACTGTTCATGAGTTGCCTGGGGGTTATTGCTGGTACTTTATCCACTCACTGCAATTTATCACTTTATGTGCTTATGGCCATCTTTATGGGGAACTCTACTCCCACAGAAGACAGGGGTATCATAATAAGACAGCACATGTTGAAAGGAAATCTGCAAAGTAGCAACTTGTTACCCTGTTTTTAAATATCAGCTTGTCTCATATTACATTGGAGCTGCTGGACTTTATTGCCTTGGATTTTATCTGTGTTAAGATGCCTTTTTATGTATTAAATTGTCGATCAGTGTGTGTTCTTTTAATATGGTTTACTATGGAACTGATGCAAAAAAGATATTTCACACTATCAGTGAGCAACATGAGTCAAAATAAGTTGTGCTTTGCCTCAATCTGCTATCAGAAATGCTACGCATCATATCATTGCATGAAATTATCCTATTAAATAGAATTTTACAGTTATGCTTTTACCCTGCAAATTATTTTTCCCCTTTTCTTGCAAATCCCAGTTGTTTTTTGAAAGTAGTGATCTATGATCTTTACATCTTTGACATTTTTAATTATAAAACGCAAAAAGCTTTTGTACATTGGCGCTTTTGTCCTTGAATACGTAAAGTCTGAAATGCTATTATACAGAATGTAAAAGTTATTGTGGCATAGTCCAAAATTGGCATCTTGCTTCTACATTTTTTTAAAACTCCACTTTTTGCTGTATAATATTCCCTTTAGGGTGTGCAAACCAGTTGATCTGCCAAAAGATTTAATGTTAAATAAAAGTCATCACTGTGCATGGGAGAAGGATGGAATATGCAAAACTTTGCTTAAATAAATTATTTAAAATATCCTCTCATGCATTTACTTTTATTTGTTTAACTTTCTTTGTGAAACACGCTGTGGGCATTACCTGCATCAGTCAAATCTGCAATCTGAATGTCTCATTTAGAGAAAGCTTCATCAGTCAACACTGCACAGCAAAAAAAAATAAAATCTACAACCTAATCAGTACCTCTTTGAAATCAATGGCTTTTCAATTGTCCTTGGAACAACTGACTGCACAAAGGCACTTCTAATGGAATACTTATTTCCGATAAGTGGAGGAAGAATAGTAATGCTGCACAATTGATGAATCACAAGGTTTCATGGAGCCTTCTGTGACCATAAAGCAGACGGTATTGAGCCTCAAGCAACTCTACAGAGTTGCTGATGGATAGATTCCCTGGGTTATCCACGTAGGATAGGAACTTGTGAACTTAACATCTATATATAGCTTAAGATCTAAACTTTTTAAAGAGGACTAACTAGTCTCCTAGCATATGATTGGCTGCGGTAGATCTGTTTTTTTTTTTTTTAATATAGCATCCACCTGCTACACAGAATACATTTTTATAGTATTGGTTACCTTTTAATTGACACTTACTGCATTACAATGCAGTTTCACCGTGACTAAGCAATTATATATGCAATGACGGTGACATTACAAAAAAACCAACCAATTTCTACAAGTTTCCTGTATTACATCAAATATTATTCAGTTTTCTGCCAGTGCAGGATGGGATGTTTTGTTCTTCATTTTGCTCCCCAAAAAGGGCTTTTACAATGGTGACTGCCAAGATGCCCAACTCTATTCAATAGACTTGGATTCATCCCTTACCATTGTAGCATGATGTTCAAATGCTTTTGGTTTTACTGTACCATATATGATGTATTTTGCATGGGTACATTTGCTGTAGCTTCTTCCTTAACAACAAAAGTACATTACAAATTATTTGTGTAAGTGATCAAAAGTTGATTTAAAAAAATGACATGTGTAGGAACAGTATTGCATGATTTGTGAATTAAAGTGACACATTAGTATACTAGCTACTTCAAAGAGTAGTCCTCTACAAAATGAACAGCATTAAAATGCACTTCTTATGCAATCCATAGTCACAATTTATTCCATGCTTAACAGTGATTTAATAAAAAAAAAATTAGAGATTTGGGCACGTCACTGAAAAAAGTAACTTGTTACTTGTTGTTCGTTTCTTCAGGAAAAAGTAATATAATATCTGACTCATTAGTTAATAAAAAAAAAAAAGTGTTATATTATTCATTATATTTCTTTCTCTTGTCTTGTTCTGTGAAATAGTTGTGACTAATGTCTACTTTTTAACTATACATCTGGTAATTCAAACAGGGTTTTAAAATGTTTTTAGTGTAAATACATTTTTTTATTTGTTTTTAAATAGTTTATTAATCAATACCATTAATTGATATTTAGAAACCAATTTGCGTAACGAGTCAGCAAGATAATTGCTGACAAGTAATAAACAAAGCAAAACAAAAACAATAAAATGCCCTAAATGATACATGGTGACCAACATAGTGCGACCCTGGTTAATTCTCACACATCTCTTCAGTTTCCCTATCCCTGTACAAATGGGGCTGAACATCCTTTTAATGGCATATTCAATCTAGCAGAAATATCTTCAATAAATGCATAAATCTAGCAGCTATGGCGAATAACCCCCTGGCTTTTCTGCTCTTTTTCCACATCATTAATCCACTGCACGGTCACAGAAAAAACAATTCCCTGTGACCCTCTTGAAAACAAGATGAATACACCTTAATGTGGTTATCCTCGGCCGTGTAGATCAATACACACATTGTCAGCAGTCACACACGCTTGCAAAATTCAAAACAATCTATAAAAAACAACCAAAAGGATCATCTTTCTTGTCTTTTTTTTGTTGACAAATATTATATTATCACGTTCAACGGGCCATATCCTGTGTGTTTTGGTCACTCTTTATTTTAAAGGGGGTCTGTTATTACTTAATTAACTGTTAACAGCTAGCTTACTTAAATATTGACTGTTTTGTTTGGGTATTTTTAGTCCATTTACAGTGACTATAATATACACTATATAGAACAGTGAATGATAGTTATAACTTGGTTCTGCAAGGACATAACTGTTCAGTTGAGAACAATATTTCACACAAATCCTATGTTTAATCAAGCATTAGCTTCAGTTGAATGCCAAGTAATCAGATTCCTTTTTTAATGACATCATCACATACCATTCTTTTCTGACATGAATCTTTCTAAATGACATATAATATAATTCCATTCACGCTTGATGAAATGTATTTCATGTTATGTCTACTATACAATGCAATGTAGCCATTGTATCAATAGCAAAATAAAAGCTTGGATGGTTTCCAGAAATGCACATTTTTTTTAAAGTTATAGGCTATAGTGCTTACGGGTTTTAAAATTCATTTTCTTACCATTATTTTCACTGGTTCCTCTTAGGTTATGCTAGAGATATTTTGGTTCTACATTTGCTTTTTTTTTCAGGAAACTGCAACAGTTGATGCAAGCAGAGAGAGCATTTATCTTAGTAGTTCAATTCTGACCATGCATAGCCAAGTTCCACAGTTCTGTTCTATAACATACAGAGTCACTTCTATTATTTTGTCATGGGTTAACCCATGATACATTCAAAGCACGTCTACACTTCTCTCCACCCTCCTCTCAGCTAAGAGATATTTGTAGAGCACAGGTTAAAGTAAAACAAGCAAAGCGACAAGATAACCAGCACATCAAAATACAACCACTGCTTATATTTCTAATAATCAAGAGGCAAAAATATGAACCGTAAAGCACTCATTTAGAAACACAGGCTGACATTTGGAAAACAAACAATAGTGTGCAAATTTATTAGAATACCTCATTGCTTATGTAATTGATTTAATTGATTACTTTTTAAATAGAAACAGAAGAGGAACACATAGTCACAAATAGTAAAATGCTTAAGAAGTTAAATTAAAGCACACAGCGGTCTCTATTTTCACTCAAGTGCCTGTTGTTTCTATATCACTGATTACTGACTTAATATTGAAAATCTAACTCCCAGAGGCTTTCATGCAGGTAGGCATATAAAGGATATAAAAGACAAACTTTGAGGTGTTCCAATACAATTGCACACAACTGCATCTTGCGATTCAGTAAATACCTGAATTTTGCTAAGAAAAGCACTACATATTTCCAGATATTTAGAGAAGTCACACCGTAGACACATCACATGCCTCTCTTGATCTTCCCAATCACTGCTTCTCAATTCAGTGGAGGACCTCTGGGATAAACCTGACCGATATCTCCAGGCAAGGTCATCTCAACCTACATGTTTTTTGGCAACACAGTGTATATAAAAGCAAAAAAAAAAAGGAGGACGGAGGGAGGGGAAATTTGACTGGTAACTGTAGCCTTTTGGGAGATATTCTGCAAGCTGTTTACACAGAGAAAAGGCATCACTGCAATTATAAGGATGTGCTATAGATAAAATGTGACAGAAAAATGACAGATGATTTCTAAAAAGCTTATTTTACTTGAATGGTACCGGTGGGGGCTAACTATAGCATATCTGAGAAAAGTATGGACAATTGCTATGATTAATATCAGCTTCAGTCTTTTTTTAGTGGTCATCATCTTAACATCTTGGGTTTCTGAGGGTGAAATTAAGCACTACATCAGTCACTTACACATGTTTTTTTGAAACTCATCGCTAACAATTCCAAAAAGTTCTAGGTCCCAGTACCTACCCTATATTATAACCTGTTTCTGCAAGACATTTTTAAAGGACCACTTTAAATCATTTTTGGATGGATTTTTATTTTAAATAAATCAAACATGATGATGATACATGTAATAATCATGACAATTAATAACTGCCATGGATTTAATATCCCCTAGCTCTAGTATCTGTATCGTGATCTGACAGGATGTTATATTACATTAAAAATAAATCACACCTTTGCCAGCTTTCCCTGCAATGAGAGGTAACAACCTAATCCCATAGTGCTAGTATTCCCAAGTTCTGGGAGAAATACTCAAAGGAGCAACGTCTATTTTTCTGCCGAGATGAATAATCCTTTACAATATATTCACCCATAATTGGATTATGAATTACTGTAATCTATCACATAAATGAATAATGTATTTTTATTCACAAAGCATCCAAGAGCATTATCCGCAGCGATATTATGAAAAATAGCTATAATATATTTTATAAGAGCAAGGACAATTACTACTGTTTTTCATAAAACTTCTTACACACTCAAATCTGGGTATGGCAGCTTTAAACAAATGCTTGCTTCTTACATCAATCAGGAACGCTTATTGTTTTATTGGCCACATTATGGAAAATACTTTGCATGTCAAGTCAGTGGACACATTTTAATAAAATATGATGACAATCCAGTTGGTGCTTTCTAATCGGGATACTGATTAAATGGGATACAACTCTGGGAGATAGTTCTTCTCAGTGGATGCCTGGTTTAATTGGGACGTCACTTTGTTTAATTGGGATACAGTATTTTGAAATGATCAGCAGAGATTGCTTTCAGAGCAGGACGGGTTCGTGTTGCATGGTGCAGTGAGTACATGATTACCTTGTGGCTTGTGAAAATTGCATAAACCACGTTGAACTCCTGAAGGCGCTGGAAGTTCCCTCTGGTTTCTCAGGTTGCTGTTGCAAAGAAAGTTAGCGTGCCAACACGTTCTTTTTCATTTCAGAAATAAAAGAAGCAGCGATTCATTTTGTTTAGGAAAAAAAGAAAACAACAATTGACTAGTATTTTAAATTATGTATTTAACATTTAAACATAATGTGATGTGATTTCATTCTTTTTCTTTTCATTTAGAAACAAGAAAGTGTGATTAAGGTCGTCTCAGCTTCCTCTCGTTTAACTGGGGGAGACGCTTATTCTGGATATTTTTACATTTCCTGAGGTGTCCCAATAAAGCATCCCAAATAATAATAATACATCTAAAATTGTGGGAGCGCAACCATGTACTCAAGTTAAAATATCTTTTTGCAGCCCTTGTTGAATGCAGATGGGGCATTGGCTCAACACAAAACCAGTAAGCTGTACTTAAGTAAATGTTGGTTCCCTTGAGTTCCAAGGTAATGCAAAGTGTTCTGCATTATGAAGCAACATAGCACCTTCATTGTCCTAATATGAAAGAAAAGACAGATGCAAGTGGATTCATGTAATGTCACATAATCAATCGTGTTCTTAACCCTATGGGAACGTGTTGGAAATCAAGAGCAATTTAACACACTGGTTAACTTGTGATTATTTGACAGCAAGTCCATTCAAAGTCTTCTTGGGATTCTATAAGAAAACAATTTGTTTTTGGACTGCTTATTTATTACAACAGTTGATGGCAGGGGAGACCAAGCGTTCAGAACTTCCAAATTTCTGTTGTTACTTGTATTGCTGCCTTAACCTATCCCACAAAGGATCTGTTCTTTCTAATCAGGTCAGCTATGGTGTCATCGATCCGGACAAGCTGAAAGCCTGCAAACTAAAACTTAGAATCTAATGGCCAGTACATGAATGCACAGGTTTAAACTCATGTCAGATCAATTTAAATTGCTTACAGAAGTAACTGACTAAGCATAGCTTTATTCCTAAGCAGAGTCGACGTCTCATCAACATTCACAGTGCAACATATGCGAATGTACCACGCAGTTTCTATTGACTGGTTTAATTTCTTCACACTGGGCCAGCTTGTCTTAACCTCCATTGGCTCTGCTCAAATGTATGTAGCTCTGCCTGGAAAGAGTGTATTTTATCTCTTAGTTGAATGCATGACTGAATCGGGATTGCTTCACCAGAAGGCATCAGCTGGCGAAAGCTTCCTACTAATGAGGTCTCCAAGGGCTGTTATCCCCACATACCCTCCCCTTGCTATTCACTTGTCTATACAATTGTGGGTTGAGCAACACATCCACAAACAATGTTCTATAAAACAACATTCCATTACTGTATAGTTAGCACACTAACATGATTCATCAAGTTTTGGAAAATTGCGAGGTAAATAGCAAGGGATTGTGCTAGAAGTAACTGTATAGGAAGGGTATTTATCATTTATCACTGTAACACACACACACGCACACACAATTACATGATTAACAGAAATGCAGTCGCACCTGGTCCCTGAATGACTTTCTTTTTCTCAGGACCAGAACATAGAATGCTATGAGTAACATGCTATTGTAGAATTCTTCAGAATTCTGCCCATCCTGTTTATACTCTTCTACAAGATTTGACTTGCTTGTATTTTATTTAATTGAAATTTTTTTTATGTCTGACAATTATTTTTTTTTTTTATACCAAATCACATTTTTATTTACAATCAAGGGAAAACATAATACATGTTTTGATTGACACGATAAGCATTTTGCCGACAAAGTATATGTTCCCTCCATTGTAAATAAAAAACGTGATTTGGTTTAATTTAATTATAACGCTATTCATAATAAATGAATCATGCATCATGGTTATAGCAGCAGTTTTAAAGTAATGCTTATGGGGCTGTCTTGTTTTCAAAAGATATTGGCACGAACATTGTACACAAACCAATGGAATACCATGTGCGTGTATGTAGGTAGGTAGGTATGTATGTGTGTGTATATATATATATATATATATATATATATATATATATATATATATATATATATATATATATATATATATATATTTCCACCGGACAGTACATGCAATTATGGCCAAAAGTCTTATGCACACATACATATTGCCAGTACTATGCAGTTTTCACAATCACGTCATCTTCTAGCTAAAATTGTAGATATTACTACTGTCATAGCGTTATGTTTTTACCTATTGATTCGATCCATTGCCGCCGTACTTTATGCATCCAGGGCAGGTCAAACATTAGGAAAAACTCACAAATTGTGCGTTTCTTCATGTGTGATGCCCGCTCGCAAAGATTTTTTTGCTGCGTGTCCTCCTCCATTGTGACGCAACAATCGCATCTGGGGTATGTTCCGAGCTTTACTGACAAAGATGCTCTGGTTCAGGGTTTTTATAACCTGCTATTCCTGATTTTACTTCAGAATGAGGTCACATAAATTCAGCTTAGTCATTTATATCATGTCATCCCTCTCTTGGAATGGACTGAAGCCATGTCAGATTGAATCATGTTTCTGTTTTCTTTGTTTGAACGGTAGGCCTGGATCAGTGGGAATTCTATCAACACAGAAGAGCGCAGCAAAAGCATTTGATTCTGTCGTATTATAGTTAAATTGGAAAAAAAAAATATTTAAAAAATGGTTAGAAAATAAGAACCCCCAGCAAGAGGCATTCAGAAGACAGGCTTAAGACATTTGCTTCACTTAATTAATGACTCAATATGTGAATACAAATATATCAAAATAGTAAAGGAATCTGGAAAACAATACACAGTACCCATTGGAGGCAGAAACAGAACATTATGGGCTATGTCGTAAAAGACAGTGGGTGTTCTCTAACCCTTTAGGTAAAAACAATGTGGCTAAGGATGTTATTAATTAAAGTTACAATGCATTTAATGGAGCTTTCGCGGGCAGTAATGTGCAAGTATTATCACTGATCTCCTGACTAACCTTTCTAATAACCCATTGATTTACCCAGGTGATAAATATCCAACAAACCATTACAATGACGTTGATTGACGATCCCTAGATTTTTTTTTTTTTTTTTTACTCCAAAAGTGTATAATAAACTTCTCCAAATAATTATCAACATAACCAACCAGTAGGATTCCAGCATTTTCAATGAATGCTTCTCTTTATTTTACTGTCTTGCACCAAACAGCAAGTCACAAAGGAAAGAGGCGCTAAAAGAAAGTGAAACAGTGTTGACAGTACATTTGGAGAACATTTGGAGCTCGGTCCCAAGTCATATCAGAAATGAAGGCATGGCCTAATCTTTCAAATCAAATTTAAAAACATATTTGTGTGCGTTAGATTATTCTTGAGCTGGATTGATCGGCCAATGACTTTTGCTTTTTTATTTCATAGAGTTTTTTTATTGTGAAGCACCCTGGGATTCTTCGCATGAAGAGCGCTATATAAAACCAAACTGTATCGTATTGTATTGTAGTATTATTATATGAGGAATCCACTAAGCTAATCCTAGCCCTAAATCCCATAACCCTGATTCGTTGGCATAGCTCACATGCTTTCTCCTATATACACTTCTTGGTTAGACTTCATTATCCATCTTATATCCTCATCAGCAAATGTTTAATTTGTATCCCACTGGGTTTAAAACATTTGGCAACGGTCCATTTGTTTGCTTTTTTTTTGTTTTTTGTTTTTCCAGACCTGAATTTCTTACCCACTGAAAATCACCCAACCATCTTTAGCTATTAGTTTTAAACTGCTAATAGACTTACTGTTTTTACAACCTTACTCATTTGATGAGTATGCCCTTTTGATTTTATCTCCCTCACAAATCTTTTTTAAGGGCTTGTTGAGTATGCAATACACGGAACATACTGACTAATTAATAATATCCAGACCTCTACGTCGCTGTTAACACCCTTCTGAAACAATATAGCGAAACAATCAATATTCTAGAATAATTCTTATCAGTAGATCCGTGACTAAGGGTTGTCACAAAATAAAGTGTTCAATATAAATCAAATCAAGTCTGAGAATATGGAAGAAAGGAATTCCAGAGATGATTGATTTTATTTTAAAGTTTTGTTTTCCGAAGTTTAAAACTGCAACATTATGAAGCATATATTCATTTGCATCTAGTTTCTCTTCATTGCCAGTGTACAGGTACCTGTTCTCTATAATTAGCAACTCATGCTGAAGGCTTAGTTTTGTCCCTGACTGGCATTCTGTTTGTTAGGACTGAGTTATTGGCTAAGACAGGTTTGAGACGTTGTCTCTTTGCATATACCTCAAGTTTCTTCCCTCTGACACAATGGACCTTTTCTCGCTTCTGTGTTGAGGTTTAACCCTTCGAGGGAGAAGGGCTTTGAGCTGACATAGGGTTTTTGAAGTAACGCACGTCACATGGGTTTTTATGACAGCCTTTCTACCTTCCTACTTCTGTCTGTCTCTTCCAATAACCCTTTCTTTTGAATTTTAATAATTTCTCTCTGTAGAGTCTGCAGAATTCTGGATGCCCTGCTCCTTTTTTTCAGTATTTCCTGATTGCAATTGAATCGCATCCTGCAATGACTTTTCAAGCTGAGAGAAGGACAGTGCTATTGAAAGAAGGACACTTTGTCTAATAAAAGCATTTTATTGTCTCTTTCCACGAGAAGAAGCGTACATTAAACGGCTGGAAGACATACAAGAACGTGTAATGTACTTAAGGGACACACACATATAAAGTGTGAAAGTCATATTCAAGCCTCTGATTGTCTTAATTTGCTGTTCATTCTGAAAAATTTCAGGACTGAGATGGTTAAATTGAAGTCAGCATTGCTAGCCAACTTTAAAACATTCATTTGGACCAAAAATTAAGAAGATAAAGTTTTTGCAGTTGTTCATCTATTTATTTTTATTTATTTATTTATTTATTTATTTATTTATTTATTGTTAAAAACAAGCTCTGACTGTTATTACCTACATGGTTGTTTAACTGAGATTACATTAGCTGTAATTAACCAAACCTCTGTGTAATTAAAAGAGGCAAATCACTCACATTTGCAAATCCTAAGTGACTGTTTAATAATGAAAAACAAATGGAATGCCACAATGCAGAGTTTTAAATAGGTGCCTTTATAAAGCATACATGTTCAAATGAATCAGCAAGAACATTGAATTTGTCAACCATATTAGCGTTTAGATTTTCATAGACTTATGCAACCTAATCATGTTCTAATTTATCAATTCAAATAATTACAGAGCATATCTGATTTAATGAAAACGTCAAAGCACCAACGATGTTAGTCAGGCTTTAATTGGGCTTTGATGTCTCCTAGTTTTACATGTAAACTATTAGACTGCATTGAAAATTATGGAAGAGAAAGGAAAGATGGCCACAGCGAGGTGGCAACATGGTAGAATATTCGCAGCAGACTGAACTAAATAATATTTAAAAAAGCAACAAAAAAAACAGCACAAGACAAGTGAAATATAATGCTTCATGACATTGCCACTCGGGGGGCGGCTGCACATGAGTGGCCACTAATGAACTTCTGCTGTCAGCACCTCGATCTTTAGACACAATTGACTGGACACTGTCATCTGCTGTGTTGTGTCATGTCAGCACACACAGCAAGGTGATGGTGAAACAGAGCCCTTCTCAGAAATCTGGTATTCAGAAAGTATTGAGTTCAACTCTTTTAAACCATCTGTTAAATACAGGATATGCAATAAAAGGGTTTGAGGTAAATATCTTGCCATATGGATCACCTGCTTGTGTCATCTCACATGACAGATCCATCCATCTCTAATGCCGTAAGCCACTTTCAGTCATAATAGGCAAGACAGCTGATGTGACAGGTTCAAAGTGTGACTAGACCAAGTTAAGTAAAGTGATCCAAGCCCTCTGTGTTGACCTCTGAGTAATGGTCCAGTTACGTCCTCTGAATGACAAATGCCTGTCTTAAATAGCTAACTCCATGAAGGAGACTGAGGGTGGCTGAAGAGGAGCTATAAATGAATGCTACTTCTGGATGAAGGGTGATAGAGAGCAGGTGGAAAGATAATAGTGCACAATATGGAGGCTGCTGGTGTGTTATGTCAGCTGCAGTGCTTTGATAATAATAAATCAAATAAAATGCTGAGGGTCAGTAATTTACTCTTA
>NC_054565.1:1085836-1110836 GCF_017654505.1 Polyodon spathula | reverse complement strand
TTTAAGACAAAAGATATAGTGCAGTCCTTCTGACCTGAAAGATGGCTCGTAATTACATATTAGCCACACAATGTGGTGCAAATGTATTATTCGTTGGTAATGTGAAGGAGCTTTATAATGTGAAGTGGATTGCATGCATGTTTAAGGTACTCGCTCATGTCTCAAAATAATACAGAAAACATTCACTTTCTAATTGAAACCCATTTATACTTTAAGTTCCAGTTAGAGTGACATTTCAAGTGCAATATTCAAAACAATAAAAAATAAGTTTTGTGATTTTTTTTTCAAGTGGACTTTATGGAAACATACAAAACCCTTATCTTAAAACTATGCATAAAATGTATCGAATTAGAAACTCTATTATACTATATTATATATATATTTGACCCGATATATATATATATATATATATATATAATATGATATTAATTGAAGATAAAACTGAAATATGCAGATTTAAGCTTTTCTTTTACACTTTTTACTGTCTTGAAGTGGTTTTCTTCTCCCTGCTGTTTTCATGCATAATTTTGTAATTCTATTCAAACACACATCTTTGTGTTTGTCACCTTGGTTACCAAGTCTCTTATCTCATTAATAACATCATCCACGGGGGGGGGGGGGTTGATAAGGCTGATGCCTAGAAAAACATTGTGAGTCATGTTTGTTGGCCATTGAAATATGCATGGTACTGTAATATGTCCAATAGCTGTACACGTTATAAGAGAGCAATAACATACAACAGTGTTTTCAAATAGTATCCAATATCCCGCGTCTAGGGGTGTTGTTCGGTACTAGGTCAAGTCAAGTATGATTCTGGACCACGTTTGAATACCCTGTCCTGTGTTATTGCAGCGATCAGGCAAAATGGTTCTAAAACACTTGTTAGCCATTGAAATCGCTCCCTTTATTCTTGCAATTTTATAAATTGTAGTAAAAATGTTTTATGAATATTAAAGGTTAGACTTTTGTAGAGTTACTGAGGGGTCTTAGAATTCCACAACACCATGCTAAAAAAAACCCTGTGTTTTCAGAACCAGCAGTACTGATGTTAATTCTAGAGGTGTATGGAGACATTCTGAAGTCTCTTACCAGCAAACAGATTTGCGTATCAAGTAACGATAATCAGCGAGCATTCAAACAAAATATGTAAGATCACAGATCTATTCAATAAACTCTATTGTTCAGTTGAGCACATAGCATCGGAACTTGAAAGATGTTTTGTTTCTTTATTCAGGCGGAACAGTATTTTACTGTATTTACTGGTTATTCTCCTTGTTGTTATTTTACTTTCATACCATGAAATGCAGCAAATGAGTTCCCATTTATATTTATATTCATATTTTCTGAAAAGCCGCCATGTCATTGTTCCAATATTAAATTGTGAAACACAGTGTGTGGCAGAAATATTGACATTTCTGTTTATTATTGCGGCTTCATTCTTTTTATCATTGCAAGTCAAAATGTTGAATACCAGAAATACTTGTAAAATGAGTGGCAATAGTGATGGTCAGCTATCTAGCAGATATTATCTAGCGAGGGATATGTTACTGTTATGTCTGCAAGACGGCGTGGGTTCCAAATCAATTGAATTCCTTTTCTATAACCATGAGAAACCATTGAGAAGTAATGGTGCTGGAAACAATAAAAATAAAAGTCATCAACCTTTGAAACACAGTACGCTCATAGAGCAAGCCATCATGTTGAATGGCAGTTTAAAACTGTTTCTAAGGATTAGGTCTATGACCTCCCAGTCATAATTCACAACTCTGCAAGATCTACCAAGAGGGTAAAGGCCACAGCACTCTGACCAGAGCTCTGAAAATGAGGTTTGGGAAACCAGAATCATAAATCAAAAAATGAGGAAAGAAGGGAAGGTCGGAAGGATATAAGATAGCGAAATAAGGACGTGCTGTCGTCTGCAATCCCTTTTCATTACAAATATGGTCTGGCAATAGATTCCGCTGGAAGGGTTCCACCAAACGCCAGTCGCAGTTTGAAGGATCTCTTCTGGCACTGTCATTTTCCACTGAAATGCACTTGTGGCCCATCCTTGTTTTCAGGAACCAAAGTAATTCTGAATAATGATAGCTGATTAATTATTTGGATCTCTGCTTCTCCTTTTAGTAAACATGCCACTGAATACATTATCAGGGCACTGATAACACATAAATACTCTCCCGTTAACGCTGTGTTTTATTGGCATGTTAACTGCATTTTCTATACTTGCACTTGTGGTGGGTGTGCCTATCTGTTGTTTCTTAGTTAGAGCTATAGTTCATGAAAATGACAAAGAGATCTATAAAAAGCTCACAGTAGCTCAAAGCCAGGCAAAGGCAAATTTAGAGAAAACTGGTAATGACTTAATACTGGAGCACTAGCTCCATGATAGCAAACTGAACACTATAGGATTGTAAGGGAAATGTGAACATGGAAAGTGCAGCTCTTTAATATCTGAGTTTAAGAAAATACAGACTGAAATGATGCAAGTTTCAACAGCATTATTGAAGTGTGCAAATATATAACAGGTTAATGTACTTGCCTTCCACATCTGAAGGGAAAGATTTAAATTTAGCTCAGGTCATAAGTTAAAAGAGTTTATTGGTTTTTACTTAGACCTTAGCGGATAATAGTTCACGCAGTTCAGAACTATTGGCACTGGGTAATGTTACAGGTTGTCTCAATAGTCCAGAATGGATGTGAAGACTGAACTATTCCCTTCAGGGCAGTCTTCAGGCAACTGACCTGTCCATTGCTTGTGCTGGCCTTCCTCTCTGAACAAACACAGAGAAGCCTCCAATGCTGCCAAGCCTGTGCCTTTCATGAGCACCAGCATTCACGATAAAAACTGAAAAAGAAATAAAAGGGACATGCCTATATCTTAGTGACAGAATGCTGCATGAACATATAGGCTCAGGTCACTTACAGCTGTCTTGGTTCATGACTATGATACGTCAAGGCAGTGTCTTTTTCACACTGTTCCAGAATTATATGCCAAGTACTTTTTGCAATTAAGCCCTTAATTATTTGCATGTAGCAATTAGAAAGAAAGGATAATCCTTTCCATATGTATCCAATATAAATACGATAATTAGAACAGGTATTGTCTGTGCAGTTTGTGCTTCAATTTTAAATCATTAAATATTACCTGGAAGCATTGTCTATGGCAATGTGAAATGCATACTAATCTTCCTTTTAGATAATTCTCAAGTAACTCTGTAAAGAAACACACACTCCTACCTTAACCTCCCCCCACAAGCACCATACACTTTTCTTTTATAAAAACTTGCATATCACTTTAACAGATTATCCAAAATAATGAAGTGCACTAAAGACACTCAACGCACACACTGAAACAAGTGAAGCAATAAATCATAATGCATTCTAGTGCTGTACAATACTTCATATTCTATATATATCGCAAAAACAAATAACTGCTCTGTGGTTATGCTATGCCTTTCTATGCCTTGTCAGCTGCACAATCAGTGCATGTGGTATTATCTTAATCTGTTAAACTAATTATTTTCAGACTAGTGGAGATGCACCGTTTAAGAATTACCTACAAACCATGTACCCATGGAAGAGGGCTTTGGAGAGTAGGGGCTGTATTTATAATTTTTTGTCCCCTAAAGTTACAGAATAGTGAAACAACTGGATTAAATAATTGTGTATGAGTGTACTCAGTATATTGTGATAGGGTTATGTACAATAGATAGCACATCCCACACTAGGTGCCTTTGAGTTCACCCTGGAAATATTTTATTAGTCAGCACACAGCAGTGTTTACATTATGACAGAAGTTCACAAACCATTCTTTTTTTCTTTATTTCCCTGAAGCTTGAAGGATGTTGTTTTGCTGCACTAAGCTGTCGTGTTGTATCAGAATAATAATGTCTCATATCGTTGCTTACTAAACCCTTTGCGTTCAAAGTCTGTGCTTTGCCTCTGGTTCTTTTCAGGATCACTGCCCTTGTATACCAGGCTGTGCACAGCGCAGAAGATGCTCCTGTCAAGCAGATACTTTAGTTTAATTTTCACGTTTTCATGTGTCCTGTACAGTTTTAAATACAGGCTGTGCATTTTATAGTCAATAGTACATAACGCCAATTCAGTTTTACCACAGTTTAATTTCATATATACACTGCATGTTTGGCAATGGCTGCTTTCAAGACCATAATTCATTCAACCACCATACCAGAGTTGTTTGCAATTGTTTGAGGAGCATGATTGAGACTTCATGCATGTTCCATGGCTACCTCAATCTCTGGATTCTCTTATAAATCAATGTAATCATGTCTAACATTGCAGTCTCCTTTCATACAGAGGCACACATTATTCCAACAGATATAGATATGGTGTACTATGCAACATCAATATTAGACAAAGGTGTCTTTATGTTGGGAATGAAAAGGTTATCTAGGAAATTATGATATCTGTTGTTGAGGCAGCTCCTGAATGCATTGTGTTTAAGGTATCTTAATTACAATTCAAGAGACAAGTTCACACAATAGAATTGAAAAACAGGTATAAATAGCATTTGTTTAGCTCAAGCACCTGTCATTGTTATTTATAAACCAATATGAAATTTGCAGACACAAGAGAAAAACGTCAGTACCCTTGGAAGAAAAAATGCAGTGCAGTACATGCAGTGTGGATTCAAGTAATTAGAACACCTTTTTGATGGCATATCTGCAAATGTATTGTTAAAGCTGTACAAATGTTCAACTTGCAGGACAATATGGGCAATATGGGACATGAAATCTGGTATATAGCCATAGGGGGTTACAAAACATGGTCTGGGTGGTAGAAAAGCATTGAGCATCTTTACTGGTAGTTTGGAATAAGAAATTAGATATGTGAGGTGTGCTTGGAATTCTTTTCTTTAATACAGAGGCATAAAAAAAAACATTTATTTTTTACATTAAGACTATATATCGGCTCGGCCTAGAGCATTGTTTTGGTACCACTTTAGATTAAGTACTTAACTATGTATTTAACATAGTAAAAGCTGGACAGATTTGCTGCTCTTAAATGGTAGCTACTTGTGGAAAAAGACTATAGTTACCTGAAACTGACCCGTGCCAGGGTATTACTGTGTAATTACATCAGGTAATACAATGTAATTGCACAACTATTACTGCACTATTCATGCTTCCATTATTTTATCAGTTAAGAAAGCATTCAGGAATGATTGTTGATGAAGGTTGCTACAATTATATATATATGTGTGTGTGTGTGTGTGTGTGTGTGTGTGTGTGTGTGTGTGTGTGTGTGTGTGTATATATATATATATATATATATATATATATATATATATATATATATATATATATATATATATATATATATATATATATATATGTCATTTTCCAATCAAAAGTAAAGGCAATAGTGGCCAATACAGACTGCTCAGCAACAATATGATTTACTTAACGATATCCAATCGTAAACCAATATAATGTAGAAGCCTGGGCCAAAAGCAATTTCATCAGATCAGGTCAGTTTAGACATATTACAGAGGGGAATGCCAGGGTTTGTATCTGTCCAGCAGTGAGGTTGTTTTCCAGCGATATAATAAAAACCACAGCAGTTTCATTTCCAGGATCTACTGTTAGAGGAGGCCGGGACTAACTTTAACTCTGATGAAAGAGGTATAACATCTTGAGGATATTGAATTCTGCCCCTAGGTTTCAATTAACCCTTTGTCTGCAATCAAATGTTGTTTCTTTTGAGTCTGTGGACATGAGATTCTTCAAGCAGGTCAGGCCTTTGCTGAGATTACCCTGATAAGTCTAGAAATATGTTTTGCAAATGCGGTTGTATCATCAAACAATTTACACTGGCAAGAAAATTAAATTGCAGGTAAACAGCTTACTACGCTCTGTGAGTGTCGTTCTTGCAAATTATTTATTTTCCTAAATGCCACCTCCATATATATTCTACATAAATATAACCTAGTATAGGAAAAGGAAAGGCTTGCTATGGTTACATTTTCTTAAGACACTCTATGGCTAGAGTATAAACTAGAGGTGTAGGTACAGCTCTATTATTCACAGTTGTTAACTCAACCCTTGTAAAGCAATTAGACTGTGTGTGCCACCTGTAATTAATAAACACAATGTTTTTATGTTTATATTATTCATTAGCTATGGTTCACCATCCAGACCTGTTGCACACCATGCTTTTACTATACTTTACTACCTGGATGTTGTACTTTTATTATGGTATACTACAGCGATCCTTTATAAAGTTTATCATCTTCAAAATCCATATTTCCCATCTGCATTTTTTTTCAATAATATACTATTCTGCCTTTCTAAAAGAAGAGACGGTTCATGGAAGATGTAATTTGCCTATGAAAAGCCATACTTAATCTACCAGCAAATTGAATCCTCTCAGCTTCTGAAGATGCTATTGCTGTTTTCCTACAGTGTAAAGCTAAGGGCAGTCTTTTGAACAGTGTGCCTGCATATCTGAGGTGAGTTTTTAAAATGCCTTCCCAACAGTTTCCAAAAACAGACTTTTTCAAAATGTACCTGTTCCAGAAAGCCTTAATTCTTGTGTTCTGTAATTGAAAACCAACACAATAAAGCTTCAAAATTAGCTGTTTGTTTTCTTTACGTCAATCATTCTAATGTATATACAGGTCTCCTCACAGTGACTATATAATATAGCAGTGGTCATGCATTAAAGCCTGGCCATGTCTCCCATTGTCCCCATAAACCCAGTTAACCTGCTGTTCTGTTCTCATTATAACACAGACAGCACAGCCTCTTAACAGCATTAGTGTGGCAGAGCCCTGTATTACCACAAGAAAAACTGGTTCCCTGGCACGTGGGAAAAGCATGTCGTTACCAGTGGACCAAACTTTGATTACCTTGTCCTTCCAGTCCAGGTGTTTGTTCTAAGTGTGCCTTTAATTATGAAATAAAGCAAATTCAACCACTGATCAAGACTTAAAGAATCTAATCATTTTTAACTGATGAACCTGTAGTTTTATAACACTGCAGGACTGGTGTTGCTTAGTACCCTTATTCCCTAATACATTTTAAACAAAATAGACACAGAAACATGTGTGTGGTATCAAAAGATACAACCTGGACAGTCTGTATAATCATCTCATAGAAGTTTCACTCTCACCTGGTATGCTTATAGTGTCATTTTAGGTCCACAAACTGTTGCTGATGCTGGCAGTCACTTTAATTAACTCTTTGAATCATTTACTACCATTCACACTAATTGAGTGAGGGACTTATTTGGTAATTTCATTAAAGCTTTAGGTCAATGGTCTCTATCTTTTTTTTTTTATATATATATATCACACTGATGCAATAAAGGACATTAACTTTGGGTTCATGTTAGGCTAAAACTTGCTACACAAGGATATTAAAAGAACTAAGATTAGCTAATAGATTTGCAGGATAATTCTAGAACAGAATCATTTTACAGTGGATACTCTTAGCATGTAACCGATTCCTGGCATTAACATTTACATGTAAAAAGAAACAGTGGTATATCCTTCACTCTTTCCAGACTCTCTTTCTAGAAACTCTTATCCCATACATGGCTGCCTGCTGGGTGCATTGTAAGACAAATCACAATTACTCGTAAACTCTACTGAGTATTACTTAATACTAAGCGTCACAGATGTATCGATACATGACCATTTTATCCAATCCCCTTCAGGCCACATCTGTACAGATAACGTCCTATTGATCACGTAGCTCTTTAAATAACTGGAAGTCTATCAGCACAGCATCTTGTCACTCTTGTATCAAGTCAATTATAGTTACTCTTGGAACCTGGTCTCTCAGCTTATATGATTAACAATGTTATTGCACATGCAGCCTTTGGAATCTATTTCACGCTGCTGGCCTACATTTGCACCATTTTGTAGCTTAATTGTATTTGAGCTGCATCAAGTACATTAATATAAGGCTTCATACCAATTTGGCTGTCAAGTTATTCCGCAGTCAAACTGATCTCCTTTGTGATTATTCTTTGCGTGCGTGACGGGTCTCGCATCTGAGGATCGGAGCAGAGAGTAATCCATTCTCAGGGATTTTCTTTCCTGCTCTTCTATTAGTGCCATTTCAAGGTCGTCATTGAAAAGACATACATTGCCATCTATGTTGTTCTGTCCCTTAACAGTATATTTAAATACCTGATCTGTTGCTGGAGTCTTGTTTTCTGAACCAGTGGGTCAATTCCGATTTTGAAATCTGTCCATGACATTTTTTTTTACTCAGAATCAATCGTATCTCTTTTTGGGGAATGGTCTTGTGCTCAGGCTAGCAAAACATAATCAACTTGCAACATTATTTTTTTAAACATGCCTTTATATAAGTTCCCAATTATTAACACACCCAGGACTCAAACCTGTGCACCCCTGACTATATGAGTCAACATGTGCACCATGCACTAGTGCCTTTACCAGGTGAGCAACTCAGGGATCCCAAAGATGTACAACAGCTTCAAATGGTAGCATATATTATTGCATTACAATTTTTATTTCATATGTCATTACTATTGAGAAAGTGGCAGTATTGTATATCTATACATAGGTTACACCCCCTTTCACCTCACCTCTGCCCTGCCCTACTATTTACTGCATATGTTGAATTCAATATCTGACTGACTCTTTAAAAAGCCGATTTATAAAGCAATCAAAGAGGAATAATGCTTGGATCAGGATGGGCATATGAGAAATAACCTAATCATGTCTTTCAAAACTATATTTAAAAGCCATTTTTACTTTCAAGCGATAACTATTTTTCAAATGTTGAATTCTAGCAAGGAGATCGAGCTGAAAACCAGATCTGCCACTGTCAGATAAGTTATCAAAAGATAATTAAGGATGTGCCATTTGAGGAAGAAGAATGCTCATATTGGGCTTTAGAACAGTGATAATTCAAGCCCTTCTGAAAGGTCACTGTTTATTATGGCGTTTGCATGCATATACAGGCTAGTTAAGCAATTCATGGTGATGCACAGTGAAGGAAGCAAGTGTATCTGTGGAAACAAACAACGACCATGTGGGCTGACGGTGATCATGAGTTTATGATATTGCTCCTGAAATCTGTAGAAATCAGCTCAATTAATATAACTTGCATTATTGTCATTGTATAACGAATCCCATTGTATAATGACTTTGAAATGACATTTCTTAATATAGTCCACTCTTAACCCTTTAACTCCCATCTCTCACAACAATAATACACCCTGAGTTTGATATTTGTAGCCACAGACCAGTGGTAGTACAACAGAAGTGGTCAAAAGCCCTAATCTGGGTTTGATTCATTGCTTGTCAAAAGCTGTTAGCACAGACTATTACATGGAAATGTTAAACGCCAGCAATAGAATAAAAAAAAAGCTCTCACATTGATGCAGGCAGAAATGTTGCAAGGGGAGGTTGTCAGGGTTATTAGGTAAGACAGGTAATGCCATCTTGTGACATTTTGAGACCATGTTCACATGTGTTTAACTGCAAATAGAGTCAATCATAAAGTGAAGGGCTTAAAACAGCTATTGATATAAATGCTGTACTTGCAAGCCTGGTATTATAGCCCCTGTTTCTAGCATGTCCAAAAAACAATACAAAACAATAATAATAATAATAATAATAATAATAATAATAATAATAATAATAATAATAATAATAATAATAATAAATAATAAATACAAAATGCTGACATTACAGTTCTTGCTAGTATTTTAAGTGAGTCATTTTTTCTTGTTTTACATGTGTGTGGATGAGGTTTTTCTGTGTTTCTGACATACAGTACAAGATAACAGTGTGCATCGATCAAGCTACAGTACCACATTAGCTGTGCTGTACACAACATAGTAACAATTTTATCTGTATTCAGAATAAAATAACGCATCAAATAGCAACCGAAATATTCTACATTTGATTAATTCTAACAAATATTCAGATTTAAAAAAGTAATCTGAAAAATAATTCTACATCGTTGGAATGCATTTTCTATTTTTTTTTTTTATTATTGAGAGAAATCAGGGAGCACGTCTGCTTACAATGCAGGAGAAAAATGGTGGTTTGACAACTTATTAACCCTCCTGATATAAACCAACGCACACAATAATAGACAATATTGTGCATCAACACTGCCCCTAGTGGCTGTAAAAAATAACATTTTGTTTAAGATGTTTTGTTGTTTTTTTTTCTTTGTGTTGTACTGTATTTTTTTATATCCACTTGAGTCAGTGTTGCAGGGCGGTTAACAGTTACACTCTCATCCTATGAGTTTTAAGAAGTCACTAAGATGTAAAGATAGAAACAGAGATCAGATTTCTGTGCTACGGCATACTTGTAACCAGTTGCTCTTTAAATCTCAGGAAATGCAATGTTTCTGCTATTCAGACATTAATCAAGGTGTGTGAATTGGGACATGAGATTTTGAAAGTGTTACCTGCAGTAATGCTACGTATATTTCAGTGTAAATGAATCCAGATTTCTTTCCTCATCAGGAAGTTTGTTGGCCTCTTACCAGCATAGCTTCTCACAACGGCTTTGAAAGATTACAGTCATCGTTCCCTTTATAACAGGACACTGTCCCTGCACTAAAACCTCGGTGGCATTATCTGGTAAATGGCAGCTCTATCTAGAAGTGTTGAAGCCCACATTTCATTAACCTTTATCAGTGTTTTATGATATCAGGAATGAAGCGGTGCCAGTGGCTTTTACACACAGACTGTATTAGGACAGGGAGACAAAAAAATTACTAATTTGCGCTCCTATTACAAAAGTTCAAAGAAAGGCATGAATGCTATTTGATGAATGGCACCTAGGCGCTGTCCTGTCTGTTAATAATAGTGGCCAGGTATAAAAATAGCAGCAAGAATGGGCAAACGATTCTGGTATCGTCAGATCTAACTTGATAGGACAAGCAACATCATTAAACCCATGTAACCCTGTTATGCTTCAGTGTGTGTCTCAATGTCACCAGGTAGTAACTAAATGAGAGCTTTTTTAGTAACCTGCTATTGCAGCCCTGGATTGCAACTCGGGCTGCAATTCTGCAAAGAGGAGCTCTGGTGTGTTTGTTTGTTTGTTTTTGTCTTTGTTGCTTTTTGCTAAAGTCAGATGGCTGAGTGTTGGAAAAGGAAGATTTTATCTGTTTTATTTTATTATATTTGTTTTTCCTTTAGAAAAAGCTGCCATTTGTTACTTTTGGAGCCTGATCGCATTAGATCTCAGAGCATAAATGGGCTAAGGGGTGGACCTGGTTAGTCCTTGGATGATGCAACTCCAAGGAAAGTCAGGTGCTGTAAGGAGTGGTCTTGAAGGATCTCTAGGGGGCACTGTTTCCTCTGACACAGGTCTAATACTCCAGCATGGGACACTGTGCAACTGTGCTGTATGTACAGGTAGGTGGTGTTTTGAGAACATTGAAGTAATTACTTTTACAATTACTTTAAATGTCCCACTGCATTCTGTGCTTTCATTTCCACCCTTGCATGTTCCCTAGTTCACCACAGAACCTGTTCTCACCCCGGCCTCGGTTTAAAACAGGACTTGTCAAGTCATACTGAGATCAAACACTGAAATACACGTTTGTATTACAGAAATGTAGCTGCTCATGGGTGATGTCATCACATAAAAAAAGATTGTGTTTCTGCATAATGTATTGTCAGTTGTTTATATATGATTACTGTGATTTGCATGTTCCCACAATTGATCTTTTTTTTTTTTACACACACACACACACACACACACACACACACACACACACACACACACACACACACACACACACACACACACACACACACACACACACACACACACACACACACACACACACACACACACACACACACACACACACACACACACACACACACACACACACACACACACACACACACAAGATTTGTAAAACTATTCCCTAATTAGATTTTTTCATTGCATAATCCAGGAGGGTGTGATTAACGGTAAGGAGTTAATAAAAAGTGTAATAAATAGCCAATTTTGAAAATGTAAAAGCCTTGGTTAAATAGTTTTTCCCGAGTGTTCAGATAGCTGGTTTTAATAAAGCAGCTGTGCCTAACTTCCCTGCTCAGTCTCCCCAGGAGAATTAAAAGCTCAAATGACACAGCTTTGCAGAAGACAATTTTCATCCAAATTTGTATTCATCTCAGTGATTTTAATCAGAAGTAGTTTATTTTTATGACTTAAGAATCAGATCAACACTTTTTTCTGTAGCACAAAGGGGGTCTGTCATTGTTTTCATACCTTTTCAGAATATTATCAGAATGTTAATTGCAAATAATAGATGTTAATTCATTTGAAATCCAGGATTTTCCTTACATGGAAAAATAGTAAATATAATGTGTCAATGGCCTCCAGACAGAAGGGGGTTGTTCAAAGTGTAAACCATCTTTAGACATCCTGCATTCATGCAAAGGGTTTATAATATCACTACTGTAGTATTGACAACCAATAAATATGTGCGTCTATTGCAGTAATCCTGTGTATTTATGTCACCTGTGCTCAGCGTACGGTACTGGCACTGTGATGTTGCTGTAGTGATGTATATGGACATGGAAACATCTTATAGTGTCCTGAGAAGGTGTATTGAACTCCTAGGACACCTTCCTCAAAACCAGGATGGGTGGAAAACCTAGAGTAACCCCTATCACAGAATATTGCCTTGCTCATTTATAAACTTTACTTCAAGAGAGTGGACACATAACAATTATGTTTTCACTTTAGGCCAGTAAAAAAAAAAAAAAAAAAACATGTCTACCTGGGACGAGGAAAATAACTGAGTTGACAAATTGACACGTTATATGAATCTTCTTCAGTCAGGCCCGTACACTGCATTACAGACACTGACCTGGTTCTCTCACCTGTCCCTCACTCTTCTAATACATTTAGCACATGGTGGATCAGTTCAAGCAAAAAGCTTCAGTCACTCAACCTTCACTTGTCAACTCAGCAGTTCTGTACTTAATGTTGTCAGCCTCTGCTTTCCCCAGGCAGAGCAGCCCTGAATGTCAATCCTCACCGTGATGTGTGAGAAGCTAAACTTAACGAGGGCGGAAATATGAAGCAGTGACAGGGAGGCCTCTTGGAAACTGTAAAAATAACTAAATAAAAGGGCACAACATGGTACACTTAGCAACCATAACCTGGGTTGTGCTATGCGTCAAAATCAAATACAGTGTGATAATAAGGGACTTGAGTCTGGCATTAATGCATTCAGTTAAACGGTTACATAAGACAAAGCCATACACAGGATAAATACTGTAGTGTGCAGTAAAACTTAAATTCAGGCCCTCATTTTTGCAATTCATTTTGCATGACAACAATGGAAAGTAACGTTCCAATATTAAGGCCACCATCTGCTGTCACAATAGAATCACGCCTCTGTTTAATGACCTCTCAACTAACGCCAACTGTTTTTTTGTTTTTGTTTTTTTTAAACGTGTAAACTTGAATACAACACAATGATTA
Organism: Polyodon spathula; assembly: GCF_017654505.1. NCBI lineage: Eukaryota > Metazoa > Chordata > Actinopteri > Acipenseriformes > Polyodontidae > Polyodon > Polyodon spathula. Next base: position 1,097,359 of record NC_054565.1, on the reverse strand, counting down.
ATAAAGTCTTAACCAGTTTAATAAACTGGCCAAACTAAGAACTAAAAATCCTATTGTATTCACTTGCAACAAGACATTCTATGTACCTTCAGTATTAAGACCACCTCCCTGGCTGACCTTAATAGAGAGGTTTTACTGTATTGCAGTAGTTTTATTAAGAACTATTAGTATTATTGTTGTCATAGAAGCGATTGTATCATTATCCATACCCACGGTGAGCTTTAATTTCCCAATGAACTGCAGTCTTATAATCTTTCAGTTGCTTTAATAATAATAATAATAATAATAATAATAATAATAATAATAATAATAATAATAATAATAATAATAAATTGCTCTCTATTGTTGTTCATACAATCTATTTAGTGACCCCACATGCTTGTAGTGTTTAATGTAATACAGATTCACATTCATTATGGAGAGGTTTCTAATCAAACTAATTGCCATTAAGAAAAGAACCAGGTGCAGTATTATTATCTCTATTGTGCTTTTTTTGAGGGGTGGGTTCAAAGCAAATTTTGTAATACAAAAAAACTGTAGCTGCCATACCATTACTGAATGTAATCAAGCCTCAGTCTAAAGGATAGCTTTAGCTGAATTGGTGAACCAAAAGAAATACATTATCTCTCTTGTAGAGTAACATCTATTAATGTTAAAAAACCCTGGCCCTCGAAACCCCCCTGATTCACTGGGGAAATGAAATTACTGAGAATTAATGGAATAGCCTTATTCGCAACCCACCAGAAACTTTCAAATTGTTTTTCTCGTCTTCAGAAAAGTAAGACTTTTCAACTACCTGCACTGAATACTTCAAATGTGTTATGAAAGATTATTAGCAACATTATAACAATAAAAAAACAGATTCTAGAGGTGCGGTGTTAAACATATGTGACTAAAGGAAATGAAACAATGTATAATGTACAGTGCCCATTTCTATAAGGTATAAAAGTAACACTGAACTAAAACATGTTCTAATAAAGACACCAATTTGAAACGGTCTTTCTGTTGCACATTTTATTGTCTTTTATTAAATGCACTTACCCAAACAGCAAAGTGATCTAATCTGTGTTTTAACGAGAGACAGAAAAACTTCATTATTAGCATACTCTAACAAAATGTTTCTTACTGTAGCCTAATCTACATCTCAAACTTCAAATTAAGTTTTGAGTCGCAGTGACAAAGCCTTAGGTGTTCTGTCAGGTTAGGTTATACATTACCAGTGTGGCTTGTCTCAGAATGTCACTTAGGTAATTAGGCAAGCAATTTACATTTCTGAGCAACTTCTATTCAGATGGCATTAACATACCCTTCACCTTATAAGAAAAATATTTTCTTAACCCTGACATACACACCCTTTAAAATCACAGTGCTCGTGGTATTAGAAGCTTTAAGTAGAAAATATATTAGGCTTTTATCTGAGTCACTGTGGGAAGAGATTTTGTTTTGTTTTTCTACAGGCATGTTATTTATTAATTGTGATGTAAATGTTGCTTTTGTTCATGAATAAACTTGTGTAATGGGCTGTGTTGTTTGATGCACTGTAACACACTTTACACCGAAAGCCTAATTAATTGCAACCTGTTCAAAAGCTTCTCAGCATAACATTAACCCTTTCAAACATTGCAACACCAATTTTACTTGCCTCATTATTGTTAAATGTTACATGTTTCGAAACATTTAAATAAAAAAGCTTACGTCATTTACAGAAGTGTCAAACAAACTTGATAGCAATACATGCTCTGACATGCTGAGAAACATAATTGAATTGTATTATACTCCAAAAGTGTTTAATGGATTCTAAGCCATTGGGACACAGATCTGATATAGGAGGGCAGGCTTTATGAGTGGGTTTTTTTTGTGGTTCATGAGTTTCAAAGTTTTTTTTCTTTTCTTGTTTATTTTACAATTTCACAATAACTTCTTTCCAAAGCTTTGAATTACGAGATCCTCTCAGGAACGATAAGGTTTAATCCATTAAACAAAAAGGACTTAATTATTGTCTTAAATCTATCATCATAAGTAAATGGTTAATTATGTGTGGGATAAACAGAAAACACAACGGTTCTTTTGGGATGACTCCCTCAGTGTTTCTGTGACTAGAGTCTCTGTGACAATCATTCCCATTGAGTGGGCTACCCTGTCTACATCATTTGATATTCATATATTGTGATATAAGGGGGAAGACATTTGACCATTTTGAGTTGTGAAGGTACCAGTTACTATATTATGCTATTTTACTGAGGTCTTGCTTTGGTAATACAAAGAGGACAAATTGGAAAAAAGTGATTTTTTTTTTTTTTCCAACAACAGGAGTAGCTCAAAAGGAAGCATTATATGTCTGTGCCACTGTCTGTTGTTATGGCAACCTGCTCAGCCTTATCAAGCTTCTATTCGTTAAGTGTTTTCTTGAAGGGCTACTTCATGGTTTGGTGCAATTTGTCTTTCTGCAAAATTCTTAGAATCAAGAAAAAAAAAAAAGTTTCATTGTTACTCATGGCTATGACTGTATATAGAACCGAGAATCAGATCGATAGGCTTTAAAATATCGATCGCCCCTTAAAATCAAATAGTTACTTGTTTGCTGATGGAAGCACTTCTTTCTCTGCTCATATTAACTGTCCAGCAAACAAACTACTGAATATCAAACCAAAAGATGTTTCTTTTTTTTTTTCAATTTAACAGAGTGGGTCTGCTTGAGATGACAGATAACAGAGTATAAACCACTGAGCTGTGTGAAGTACTAACAGCATTACTGTGTGTAGAGTGACACATTATACATGGAGACAGTTGTAGTCTAACTGCTTGAAAATAGTCATTATCAATTAGGCTTACATGTTTCTTTCTGAATACTTTATTCAATAAACATTTCTTCGTTTCCTCTGTTCTGAAAAAGGACATTTTGATTTTACTTTGAAATTACATGCAGCTTTAATATTTAAATGATAAAGTGATAACCATGAAGATATATATATATATATATATATATATATATATATATATATATATATATATATATATATATATATATAATTTTATTTATTTTTATTTTTTTAATGGTTTTAATTACTGCATTGAAATATCTAAGTAGAAACTCTAAGTTAAATTTTGTAATGTTTTGTGTGGTGTGGTCAAGTCCGTCTTAGAGAACACTTCAACTAAGAAAACACTTATCTTGCTTCCCAGGGGGTGTTCTCTTAGCCAGAGACCACTATACAATCTGTTAATTAATGTCAGAGATTTGCACAGTTTAAAAGTCTAAAATAATTAATTTATAATTCTATTTGAACGCATTCAAATCAGTAGAATCTCAAAAAGATATTAAAATTAGACACTCTGGGCAAAAGGCTTTAATCAAGTAGATTGCTGTGTAAGACGAACAGTCTTACAATTAATCTTTAAACTGCAGCTAAATTGTAAATTCTAATTATGAAAAAGAGTGAGTGTTTCTCATAATATTTTATTTTAAAGGAATGAAATACATGTGAACCAATTAGTTGATTGTTACTTTAATACAGTGAGCAAAATATTTAACAAATATGTACATTCCATTTTTTTTTTTTCTGATAGGCTGCAGTTTGCTGTATATTGTATCTATTTAACTTCAATAACAAGGGGTGAGTTCTTCATATGCAGTGGGGATGTCAAATATTAGTATTCATAAATCCTCATTCTCCTGACAGATGCATTACAGCTTTGTCTTATTTTGGTATTGCATGATGATTTGAAGCTGCTCTTACGGCTTCAATTGCATTCATTAAAGCAGAAAAAAAAACCTCCATACTGATAGGGGACCTCCAGACTTATAACAAAGAAAATAGACTAAAATATCTACTGTATGCATTTCATTCTGCATTAACATTTCTGTATACGTTAATAAATAACCAGTGTGGTGCTTAAAATAAACTGACGTAGCTACGATGGAACTAATTTGAGTTCATCTAAATGTTATGTGTGGTGTTTAATGCATCTTTACAGAATCTGCTTTTAAATATTCCCCATTCAAATGTGAGATTAAAGAGCACAGAGGTATAGTGATTCATATTGGAAGCTTCTTTGGCAGCTGTGTGTGAGTGGGGCTCATTCAAAAGAGCTCTCACGTACAGCTGGTTATCACCTCGTATTCAGAGCAGAATCACCACATTAATACATTGCCATTTAGCTACAATTTCACTGCCATAGACTTCAAAAGAGCTTTCATTTGAACCAGAGTTGATATGAGCCCAACAAGGAGTGTAAGTGTTATTCAAGAAAAATGAAACTTTTTTTTTCTGCTTTGTGGAAGCATTGCATGAAATGAAACTACACATAAATGCTGTGATCAGTGATATATATATATATATATATATATATATATATATATATATATATATATATATATATATATATATATATATATATATATATATATATATATATATATATGTATGTGTGTGTGTATATATATATATATATATATATATATATATATATATATATATATATATGTGTATGTATATATATATATATATATATATATATATATATATATATATGTATGTATATATATATATATATATATATATATATATATATATATATATATATATATATATATATATATAGAATCGGACGGTGCACAGAGCAGGGTTTTCAAACCCAGTTGTGGGGACCCCCAGTGTCTTCTGGTTTTCATTCCAACTGAGCTCTCAATGACTTAACTAAACTCTTAACTGAACTGATAGTTAATTAATTTGCTTTTTGATTGATTTCAGCTCTTAAACAGTTGCAGAGTTCAAGCTACTTATAAAATGTTATAGCTACCTTGAAATCTGCAACTGTTTAAGAGCTAAAAACAAGTGAGTAAGTCGCCTTGGATAAAGGTGTCTGCTAAATAAACAAATAATAATGTTGAAATCTGACAACAACAACAACAGCAACAACTGTGGCGTATCCCAAAGCACGTTCAAGAGAAACAGCAAACTCAGAACCATGCCATTAAAAGAAATGAGGTTGAATTTCAATATTAGTGTCTTCCTTCAAATTCATATTACTGAGGCAGTGCCAGTGACAACCACAATACAATTTGCTCCTTGCAGCAACTTTCTCTTCAAACCACAACATTAAATAGAACATGCAGATAAGGTACAGCAGAAAGGGTCGTAAGACATGTTTGAAGGAATTTAAAATCTATGCATACCGACACAAACAATTAAATAATTACTATGATAATGATATGGGTGCTTAAGTCTCTCTTCACAGGCTGTCAATAATGATAACAATGCTGCTCTTCAGCCTCTGGTTACATTTAAAAGGACTGGTTTTAATCTCTAATTCATTAAGGTAAAGGCCATTTCCAAAGAAATACCAAGTGGACTGAAAGACAATCATTAAACCCACTTACTTTTCTGCATTTAATTTACCTTAAAATAGTAAGTAATTCCGAGGGCACCTGCAAATCAACCGCATTGGCAGGTTGTGGTTATTTGTGCCTTAGAAAGTCAGACTACACAACTCCTTCCCCATGTATTTATCAGCCCAGGTTTATTATCTTGTGGTATTGGCTTTCTTACAGAGAACAGCCTGGATAAGAATGCCTGAGTGAAATGCTCCTGCACTAATGGTTTTGACGTTAGTGATTTGTGTGTAATTGCTTGTGTGGACAAATGCATTTTTGTGCCTCCTGTATCTTGTACCTTGTAAAGAGCTTTGTGATGGTGGTCCAAAAATACTATATTGGAGTCAATTCTCACAGATGTTCTGGTCTCCCATTCTTTGAGCAATAGTGAGGTCAACTCACAGGCCCATGCAAGTACCTATTTACCTCTGTAAAAAGCTTTGTGATGGTGGTCCATAAAAAAATAAAGAAGAAGATATTACCTACCATGTTAAGGTAATATAATGGCATGATACATTTGCACGTGTAATCCTTCTCTTGTAAATATAATAAACTCTTCCCTCTTTGCAGTGTTTTATTTGATTAGCACATCAGGAGGATATATATATATATATATATATATATATATATATATATATATATATATATATATATATATATATATATATATATATATATATATATATATATATATATATATATAATGTTGACAAAAGTTTCTCCACAATTTATAATGTCCAATTAACTTTTAACCTCACTGCAGCAATTTTTCCACACAGCTCAGGAGAACTGAAGATGCAACGGGTGTCTTCCGATCCACGACCAAGCAGCTTCTTCTTTTACACCATGGAACTCAAGAGTGGATGTCAGAAAGCCTGTGGAGGACAAAGGCAAGCTCTGCAGGTGTCCGTCTGAGCTCACTGGGCACCTGGCCAGCAGGGTCCGCTGTAGCGTGATTAAGAGAAATAGTCACTTCCAGTTTGCCAACCTAACCCACGGGAGCACCCAGTGAAAACCCTTGACTTCACACATACAGGACGCAAACCTGTACTCACTCTCCTGACTGTATGAGTCACCCTGCACACCACGTGGCTGTGCTTTTACCAGATGAGTCACTCAGGGAAAATAATACATGATTCCTTTTTAAGTTGATCTGTTCTGTGTAGCTTTATACATTGAAATCCTTGCTCAATTTTAATTTTTTTTTAAATAACAGTAATGAGGACACTGATTTTCCATGCCATGTAAGTACACTGACATTCATTTTTTGTATATGTATTTTAGTTAAAGTCTCTGATTCAGGTCACAGCCATGTCTCTCCCTAGATCAGGAAAGTGGAGAACAGCTAGGCTATTGAGATGCATAGGAGAACAACACAGGGCAGAAGGTGGAGCTCAAAATTATAGCTAGAAGGGAAGTGACAGAAGATATAATATAGTATAATGTGTATGCACCATATACTACTGACAAGCACACCTTTTACTTTAAATATGCCTGTTTCAGGCCTGTCGAAGGATGTAACACAAAAAAGCACAAACCTAAATAATACTACTAATACTACTAATAATGTGCTCTTCTTTCTGCCCTGCATTCCTTCCTTCCTTCCTTCCTTGTGTAGCTGTGCTATCCAGTAAATATTTGATATCTGAACACCTGCAGGCTTCAGGGGAAAGAATTTGGAAGTCAGTAAAGTCTAACTAATCAAGGCAGCTTGGGAGAGCATTAAGACAGACATGTTGAGAGGAAATGTGACACCTGGAAATTACAGAATGTAATGGAATCAGCCGAGTGGTAAATGTAGCTTTTAAATAGGTTTTGTGTTCTCCATTAACTTATCTGATGCTGATTAGTTCTGACAGTCTAGAAAGTGCCGGTCACCATGTTCTTCGTGTTTTGCACAAAGTTCTCTTTTGTTAGGTTGGTGAGCAGATGGTTTGGGTAACACACACACAAAATATATTACTTAATGGCTGTGTGATGTATTGTAGCGGCGACATCAGTAACTGAGTCAATTATTCTTGTTAAGGCCAATCAGTGATCAAATTAATTACTTATCTCATGTCTCTTGTCCATCCATTTTACAGTGCTCACTGAGTGCATCGTCCTGTTTAGATTTCTTATCTCATGTCTCTTGTCCATCCATTTTACAGTGCTCACTGAGTGCATCGTCCTGTTTAGATTTCTTATCTCATGTCTCTTGTCCATCCATTTTACAGTGCTCACTGAGTGCATCGTCCTGTTTAGATTTCTTTTGGCCCTAAACATTTTTTTCTGCAAGTGGAAAGCTGGACACAAGAGGTATTGCATGTATTTTGTTTTTTGTTTTTTTTTCGCCTTTGTGTCCATTTGAGGCCTGCAGTATTAGGTAATATAGAAGTGTTTACTCTGTGTTATACTGTACTTTGACCATAATTATCCAACCCTAAAAAATAAAGTTGTCAAACATTACAGCTTCTTAATGATATAACTTTAGCAAAAACTGGAAATACAGTTGTATCAGCAAAGGATATGGATATTTTGTATTGAACACAACCATTCTATAGGGTCTTACTTTTTCTATAAATGGCTTGTTGTCCAGTCTAGACCTGCACACCATTTTATTTTAAACATTATACAAAGGTGAATGGTTAAAAAAATATATATATAATTACAATTAGCACTACTAACTAGAAACTAAATCATATTTACTTTACTGTTTAGTCTTTGATTACAATAAATAAATAAATAAACAAAAACAAGCTAACCTACTTCCTAAAATGTGGTACTTTGCAAAACAATGTTTTATTTGTGATTTGCATTTTTCAATCTCATTATAGTTAGCGTACCGTAACTAGAGAACCTAATTTGCTTGCTTGAAAGCCAATAAAACATACCCGGGTGCTTGTTTTCTATTAAATCCACCAAATCAATTTCTGAATTTTCTGAACTTATTATATATCCCAAATCAATGCCTTTCTCAGAAATATTAAAGTTTTAATGTGCAATCTGGTGAACTGTGCTTACTCAGTTACGCATTTAGCATGTTAATGGATCTTTGCATAAAATGTTAATGGAAATCGTGTCAACCACTATACTCTTGAGTGAGCATTTTACCAAGTAAAGCTTTTTTTCCCCCTTTTGTAGACTGAGCATTATCAGAGGACATGCAGCTAATCTATATTGTGATCAGGAAATGATGCCCAGAAAAAAGAAAAGAAAAAAAAAACATTCCCATTGAAATGGCTTTTTGTGATTGTAGCCTCACCCTGTCTTTCATCGATAAAATATCAACTTCAGTGTATCAGTCGGCTTGACAAGGCCAAATAGTCCTTCACGTCCCACAGCGTAAGATGACTTAAGTCTGTATTGATTAACAAAAAAAAGGATTTACCGGCAAAGCAATGTGCACAGGACAAAGGAAAGGATGTCCACTGTGAACCAGACACATTCTCACAAGCCATTGTCATACTGTGAAGAATAATAGAAACACACAAGACAAGCCTGTAGGTCTGATAGACGGGTGAACAAAGAATAAAGGTCACAAGGTCACTTGAGAACAGTTGAGCCTTACAAATGGAACAGTTGACTTCAATTGTCAAGAAGGAATGGTCTCAGAGAGTCAATAAATGCATTTATATCATACATGATTATGCAAGCAGATGGTATAATGTACCTGTAAGCCCACTTGAAATGAATAGAAGGCCAATCTACTATTAAATTACTATGCAGTTCAATGCATCTTTTGTAACAAATGTTGCACAGGTCAGAATTAATGATGATGATAACATTTTTCAACTGGAATATTTTACGCAGAAGTTGAAATAAACCACATATTTACGAAATGATTGATGGGAAACATTTATTATTTTTGGCAGCAGGGACGTGATTGATATAAACATAGTTTAATTTAAAATGGATCTCATAAGCATGCTTGTTCAGGGAACCGTCTCAACAAAAAGACTAAGAACCTATTTAACATGTGACCACTATACTGAAAAAGTAAATCAGTCATTGAGGATTGTTCATTTATTTCTGTTGATTTCACTCAATACTAAATGGTAACTGGGTTGTCTGTTGCCACCTGCTCTCCAGTGACCCTCTCTCCCAGGACCACCTCCTCTCCAGTGACCCTCTCTGCCAGGACCACCTGCTCTCCAGTGACCTTCTCTGCCAGGACCACCTGCTCTCCAGTGACCCTCTCTCCCAGGATCACCTGCTCTCCAGTGACCCTCTGTCCCAGGACCACCTCCTCTCCAGTGACCCTCTCTGCCAGGACCACCTGCTCTCCAGTGACCCTCTCTGCCAGGACCACCTGCTCTCCAGTGACCTTCTCTCCCAGGACCACCTGCTCTCCAGTGACCCTCTCTGCCAGGACCACCTGCTCTCCAGTGACCTTCTCTCCCAGGACCACCTGCTCTCCAGTGACCATCTCTCCTTTGTGAAGCGCTAGTTGCAAAGTCTTGTGTCTTCTATTGTGCAGGTCTCCTGGTTCCAAGAGTATTAACATGTCCCTCCTTCACTTTTAGCACAAATAAAACACTGTACATGGTCTCAGCTGGTCAGTCATTAGTAGCACAATTGTTAATATTGGTTGTCTCTCTGTTTCTTTCAGGTGTGAAATGCCTTTAAAGCAAAGAGGAATGAACTTATAACATTTTGAGGTGTGGTGCAGATAGTCAATGGGGTGAGGCTGGCCGATGACTGGCTTTTGGGACACCTTGTATATTGACAAGCCATGTATCTGATGTGCAGTTAAGGAATTTATGTGCGCCACACTTCTCTTTAATAGGCTTCAGTTATGTTTTATCATAGGGATTTGTTTGTCGGAATTTGATGATGCAATCATTGAATCCAGACATACTCATCCGTATTCATTTTGTCTCATACAGCATTCTCAATGTATTCCCATTACACCCATTATATTTGAAGAAAAAATGACTCTTTCCTTTCAAAATACAAATGTAAAGAAAACAACTAAAAACTGATCTTTCCCAAGTTTTTTTTTTTTTTCCAATAGTGAAACTCTGTCACTAAAAAATCCATATGCATGAATGTTTACAAAGGGGTTCCTGACAAACAGGGCACCATATAGGTTCATGTTATGGGTGATTGACAGATGAGCAAGACAGGTGTTTTCCACCCCTTCACTAAAACAGGTGGGGGGGGGGGGGGTGGTTTTGAAGTCAATAATGCATTATACAAATTACATATTGGAAGACACCATCACTTTGCATTAAAATTGATGAAATTTCATTAGTTAAAAAAACATAATAAAGTAATAAATAGGCCAATCAACCCAAAACAACCCTTTTGCTCATTCTTCCTCATACACTGTACACAAGCATGTAGTGTACAAACACTTACTTAGATTTGGCACCAATGTTTCTTAAAAGTGAACATGTCACTGCAAAAGCTTATTAAATTTGGCCCGTACTCTTCTGCTATACCATACCCCTTAATTACAACACTGGAAAGAGTACCAGGAAATATCCTAACCTTAGCCAGATCTCTGTTCTGTCCAATAGGAATTTATCCAAAATAAATAACATCCATTTGTTTGTGGTATTTCAGACTGAGTTCAAATCCTGGCCAAACTGGTAAATTATGTTTGATTTGTTCCAGCTAGAAGCAACAGGCACCACTTGGTTACAGAATAAATGTGAAATATGCTTATATTGTTCCATTATGCAAAGTAAAAAGAGCCTGTGGAAAGCTTTATATGGATGGAATCTTTCACACTTTAAAAACAGTATAATTGGTTAAAACAAAAAAAAAAGTATCTGGGCTTATATTTGAATACACTGTGTTCTGTGACAATGCAGTTATCTTTTTGGTTTCATATACTGGCCTGTATGCCTTTGCCCAAGTATAAGCGTATCACAATGACACAGCCATGAAAGCCACCATGGCTGAAGACAATTGCAAATGCAAGACATAGCTAAGCTGTTTATACATGTGCAGTGCTTCAAGAACCATGTCCAAGGCTAAAGAGTAAAGCCTCATAAGTGGGTTTATAAATAAAACTCTTCCACTCTCAAAAAAAAAAAAAAAAAAAAAAAATCTATGAATAAAAGTGCCTGCATGATTATTCAGCAAGTCCCTTATCATGACTAATAACTGTGCAGGTAAGAATGAACTGAACAAGCTTGTGCTGTGCTGTATATCTGATG